>NC_032022.1:12955685-12956148 GCF_001865875.1 Lupinus angustifolius | reverse complement strand
TACTTAAAAAGTATTGATTTTGTTTAAATTGACTTACTTTAAAAATGATAAGTCTAGCTTAATGATCTTATTTTAAAAGGTTAGTTTTAGTAAAAATGTTTTACTTACAAAAAATAAAATTTATGAACTATCAGAAAAATGTAATGAAGTGAGAATACATGTCTAGAAAGGTTCTTCTAAGGAAAGACTTGGTATTTAAGAGTGTCTTTACGACCCACTTCTCTTTCCTGGGAACTAGCTTGATGTATATCCACGAATTACGACATAATTCCAGTATAAGTTTTATTGAAAATCTTACTTTAAAGAGTGTTATTTGATTTTAAGACTTTCAATGACAAATGATGATTCAAGGATATTCAACCTTGAATCGGATGGACGAAAGCAATTAAATTCATTTTAAATCAAAAGTTTTATCTTCGCATAAAAAGTTATTTCATAAGTATAATAATTATCGTCAGTTAAC
>NC_032022.1:12954900-12955585 GCF_001865875.1 Lupinus angustifolius | reverse complement strand
AGCTCACCTGCAAACAGAGAACCTAGCGACCCGACACACTAAGGTGAGGGGGAATACATCGTAACATAGTGGTGTCCGAATATGACATTCGGATCTCCTAAACTATCTCAAAAGTTTGGAGTTATATTTGTGTATTAAGAAAACCCGTACTTAATCAAATATTTGTGTGCATGGATTTTGTAAGGATATTTTCTTAAGTTGTATGTTTAGGATAGCTAAAAATGTCAAGTATTATGGTAATTATCCATGAAGGAACACCACTCGAGAAACTAAAATGCATTAGGATCGAAAAAAGTGGAGAGTTTCAATCCGGTAGCCCAAACTCTCTCAGAAGTTTGGAGTTGTCTTGGGTATTAAGAAAGCTTGTACTTAATCAATTGCATGTTTGTTTGGATTAAGTACAACAATATTTCTTATACCAATTTATGTTATGTTTATATATGCAAATACCATGTTTACTCTTGAATTATAATGTTTGAATGATTATTATGGGAATGATATGTATGTGATAATTGTTAAATTCAAGGTTTAAAAATATGTGATATAAATGAGAAATATTTTCCTTGAGAAAAGTAATTAAAATGATATTCAGGTTTTTCTCGCTTGACCAAGACAGATATCGCTTGAGTGAGAAGTGTTTAGAGAAAACGAGTGTTTTAGCTCGGGGCGAGACAGCTCTCGCTTG
>NC_032022.1:12945122-12954800 GCF_001865875.1 Lupinus angustifolius | reverse complement strand
TCATATATACGAGAGCCTAATGGCATGTTTTCCATTAAGAAATTGTAAAGTTAAATAACTATATGAAATTCTTGAAAGTAATAAAAGTAAGGAATTGCTTTGTTAAAGGCGAGAGTTAGAGGGCCCATTTTGGGCGTTTTTGGCGCCCAAGCGACCGTATTTCGCGCGGGCATGGACCAGACAGGTATGTTGACCAATTTTTGATGGATTTGTCACTTGAGCGACAGTCCCTCATTTGGGCGAGAATCAGGAAGAGAATTGAGTCTGTTTTGATGAGTTCGTCGCTTGAGCGACAGTTTCTCGCTTGAGTAAGAGACATACAATATTTTTGACTATTTCTGATTGTTCGATTGCTTAGGCAATAGCCCTAGATTGGATGTGAAGTGTATTTACACTTGGGAAAGACCATGACTCAGATGATTGAGCCTGGTGCCCAAAATTGACAAACTTATACAAGTACCTTTGTTCTTGCGCCTATTTAGGGCAAGGTTTCCGACTGTGATGTCGTGATTAGGGCGATGCCAAAAAAAAGGATTACATGATACCACGTAGTGAGATCGTCTGGCCGTAAGAGGCTTGGCCATGTGGTCATCTAGGGTGATTCAGCGATGCTTCGTAGTGGTAGGGATGTTATACCTCTATTTACGTATTGGCGTAAGATCGGGTCCCACATGAAGCATTCCTTTGGAAGATGTCTTAGGTTGGGCCGATCATATAAAATAATGATTAAAAGATTTAATCGGCTAACCACGGTTAGTATGCATACTCATTATGGATAATAAAGTAGTGGAGAAGAAATTTACGGGAGACGAACGAGCCCCGAGATATTGAGAAGGACGACGATGGCGGTGATTCGTCAGCAAAGTCTTGAGGGTGAGTCTAGGTGAGACGAGTCCCTTGTATTCCTGGATGAGGTATTATGTTGGATCGGACAGTTCTCACGGTGCAAACTAGACGATCTCTAACAACCCCTCTTTGCAATTAGGATCAATGAGATATATGCCCAGAAAGTGTTTGATACGACATCGTCCTAAAATGGACAGTTCCGTTGGAATAGATCGATCATATATCCTTGCGATGAATAATTTTGGTGCGTTCAAATCGGCTTGTTATGGGACCTATAATCTTGGTTATTTCCGAATAGTATATTGGGAGGATATTGGTGAAAGGATGAATGAAACAAGCATAACATTCATACATTGAGATTTTGGACTTCGACCCTTATAATCTGATATGATAACATCATTCATCATTGTGCATTTTTATATGTCATATATATATTGTGTTTATTATGTGTGTCTGTCTGGATGTGATATTTGGTGTAATTCCACGCCGTCAATGAGTAATATTCATTAGATGTCTTACTTCCTCTTCTTTCTGTTTGTCTTCGGATCAATCTACGAGGATTCAGAGTTACCGCTTCTCGATGTCCCAGGAGGGGGCATGGAGGATTGAGGGAGATCGGTACACCTACACAAGCCCTTGCGACTTAGATCTGTGTAGGGTACTTTTTGATGTACTGGATGTCTCAGCCTTTTGTGTAATTTTAGTTTGGGCGAATATTTCTTTCGCCTTGTATTTCGTACAGATATTTTATGTTATTAAATGAAGTATGACTCAAAGTTATATTGAGTCATATTTTTATTACCTTTAGGTAATGATGTTTTTTATTTTTTACATTGTATGTTACTTAAAGTGATGTTCCGAAAATGAAACAAATCTAAGGAAATAAATTTTATATGGCATCATTATTTAAAAAAATATTCATTTTTGAGCAAGATTTTTGGAGTAATTTTCGGGGCGTTACTTTCATTTTTGGAGTAATTTTGGAGTAAAACTCATTTATATGCAACCTCCTCCTGGTTTGTTACCTTCAAACTGTAAACTCGTTTGCAAGTTGCACAAATCTTTATATGGCCTCAAGCAGGCAAGTTGAGAATGGCACACAACCTTCTCCTCCAAACTCTTCTCCCTAGGTTACATCCACTCTGAAGCAGATCAAGTCCTATTTACCAAATCTTCTGCTCAATCCTTTACTACTATATTAGTTTATGTCGATGACCTTCTTCTCACAGGGAACAACCTTCCTAAAATCACCCATGTCAAACATGTCTCAGATCAATCTTATAAAATCAAAGACTTAGGTCCCTTAAGGTATTTCTTAGGGCTTGAAATTGCAAGGTCAAAATCAGGGATACACCTTAATCAGAGACAATATACTTTATCCCTCCTTGAAGATTCTGGTTGATTAGCTGCTAAACCTAACAAAACACCCTCTGATCCCTCTACTAAATTACAATTAAATCAGGGATCTCCCTTGCCTGATCCCTCCTCCTATAGGCACCTTGTAGGAATATTAATTTACTTAACTATATCTAGACCTGACATATCTCATTATGTCCAACAATTAAGTTTGTATATGTTTGCACCTACGGATTCTCATTATAAAGCTGCCATTAGAGCGCTTCACTATCTAAAAGCTTGTCCTGCCCAAGGACTTTATTTTGCAGTTGACTCTACTTTAATTCTCAAAGCTTTTGAAGATTCAGATTGGGCCTCTTGCTTAGATACAAGAAAGTCAACCACTGGCTTCTACATCTTCCTTGGCAACTCCATCATTTTTTGGAAAACCAAGAAGGAAAGCACAATCATCAAATCGTCTTCAGAAGCAGAATATAGAGTCTTGGCAAGCTTGGCTTGTGAACTACAATGGCTTCAATATCTCTTCAATGATCTCCACATTCCTTCATCCTCTCCTACTTCCATCTACTGTGACAACCGTTCTACCATCTACTTAGCTCACAATCCAATTTCTCATGAACACCCAAAGTACATTGAGATTGATTGCCATGTAATTCGAGAAAAAACTCAACAAGGTTTGGTGCATTTGCTCCCCATCTCCTCTGCTCACCAACTAGCAGATGTGTTCACCAAATCACTGTGGTCTCGCATTTTTCATGGTTTCATCAGCAAGTTGAGCCTTTGCAACCTCCACAGTCCATCTTGAAAGGGTGTTAAAGTTCCTCCATCCATGGTTGCCTTCTTCCTCACGACACCACCATTCACCCCATTCATTTCCTTAACTTCCTTCTTCTTTTCCTTTCCTTTTGGGCCTTGTTTCACATAAATCTCAGTTTTGTTTTAAGCCTTTTATTGTTTTGTTAGTTTTTGGCTTTCCTCTTTTAGTTAATCCAATTAGTTATAGTTGTTATTCTTCTTTCTCTTTTTGGCAATAAGGATTGATATTTATATAGATCAATCATTCATTGGCAAAGTATCAATTTCTCCAATTCTCTAATAAAGGTTCTTCTAAAATTATTCTCTTAATCTCTTATCCATGCTTTCATCCCAAGCTAACAATTTTAACTTCTAAATAAGCCATCATTTACATTAGGCAATGACTTAATATATTACTAGTTTTGTGACAGATCAGTTACCTGCGTGAATCAGAAAACAACAACATGAAGAACTTGAATAGTATTTTAAAAATTTTAAATATAAAATTAATATAACAATGTTGGGTATTTAAAGAAACAACAAATTTTCTGCACATGAATCATTATTTATGTCCTGTTGTCCTTCGGGACAATGCAGAATGAGGATGTTTTGGTAATTTAGTAGTTTGCTCTACATTATGTTTGGTAGAAAACAAGAAAGCTCTATCGTTTTCCCTTCCCTTCAAGACCACCATTGCTACCACTATCATTTTCTCATCCTCCTCTCTGAAAGTGTAAAATGTCAAGGATAACACTAGCAATATTTTCCCTACGTTCTGATGAAGACAAGGTTTTACTAAACCTTGAAGATGGCTCAACAATCAACATGCCTAGAGCTCATTGAGCATATCTAGACTAGGATATAAATAGAGTCATTATTCTAAGTAGCCTGGGATGTGTCCCTTAGTAAGTGAGTATAGGTGAGGTGAACCTAGGTGCAAGTCTCTCAAGCCATTATAATTGTCATATCACATCCATGAGACATATCATCTAGTTAATTGTATGTTCATGCATTAATGATACATGTTATATGTTCATATTAGGCATAATATAATTGCTAAAACATGTATAGAAGTTAAGCATAACATATGAGTAGTTTACCTTTTGAACCACGTGTTTTATTATGTTGGTTAATCGATTAACGTGGTAACTTAATCGATTAACTCAACTGTTTTTTTGTTATATCAGTGTTTTTGTTAAAACTGGTTTCTGTTTCAATTATGTTGCACTGGTTAATCTATTAACGGGTTACCTTAATTGATTAACACGCCTTTTTTGTGTTATAACTGATTTCTATTTTAACTGCTTAAGTGATTGCAACAAATTCAACTGTCAAAACTGCCTAGTATAAGTTGAGGCAACTTCCAGAAAAATGTAGCATTGCATTCCATTGTATTGGATTGATTTAGAGAGCATATTTCGTTTTTGCATTCTGTTTTTGCAAGAGAGTTGCATGTGTGAGGAAGAGAGATTAGCATGCCTTATTGATTCTTTGATTTGCATACTGTTTTTCATATGATTAGTCTCATCTTTATCTTGCTCACATGTTCATGCATTATTTGTAAATATTCTTAGAGAGATATATTGATTACTTTTTTTTATTAACTCACATGTATTTGATGGCTTGCGTGAATTGTGAGTGGGTTAGTCTTAAGGTCTTTTATTGTAATATTTTAAGCATTATTGTGCTTATAATAACTTGTTGTTGTAATATGTTTTTGTGTGTATTGGATTGATCTATTGGTGTCTAACCACCACAGAGATATGGATTCTTCACCAAGACTAGGAGGTCTTGATTTGAGAACAAGAATCTTGGCTGGGGGAGTTTCGCGAGAAAGGTTTTCTCAGGCGATGGGTAGAGTCAAACCAAGGGTTGGGTGTTCTATATTTCAAGAATGAAGCGTCCTATGTTTTGTAAATTGAATTGGTGTATGTGATTATACGTGTATTCAATATTGTGAAGAAGAAAATCTCCCAAGATCAGAAGGAGAAGCCTAGATGTAGTTTGCAGTGGACCGCAAACGAACCAGGATAAAAATCCATCTTTGCACGTTGTTCTCTCCTTAAATATTCTTTACTTTTCTTGTTGTTTCAATTTGAGTTAATAGTTGATATTTTGCATAATTGTACCCTGTAATATACTTGCTAATATTGCTTAAAAATATCTGTTTTATCTCTGCTCATTTGATTTTAAATAACTATGCAATTTGCTGCTCTGATCAGTTTGTTCTGTGGGTGTGTTAATCGATTAAGACCATTTGTTAATCGGTTAACTATGTTGTTTTCAGAACTGGGTTTTAGTGATTGATAACCGCTACGCCTATTCAATTCTCCCTCTCTATGTGTTCATAGGCCACTAATACCTAACACTCTCCACCCCACCCTCATAATTTATTCAAATTCAATAAAATTAAATCATCTAAATTTATCTATTAGAACTAATAGATCTAAATAGATGGAATACAATGGATAACTTTTAAGTAAATTAATATTAATATAACATCATAATATTATTACTTTTAAAATTTCGTAGAACATTTTTTTCTTAAGGTGATACGGGTTAGTATCCTCTCTAATACTAAAGCTCTAGTAGTGGAATATGAGGAGAAAATATTAGGAATTTTTTAATATTAATCTATGTAAATTAATATTAATATAGGATCATAATACTATTACTTTTGAAATTTCACTTAAGTGACTCTGTGGAACATTTTTTCTTAAGGTAATCATTAATATTGGTTAATATTCTCTCTAATATTGAGAGCTCTAGTAGTGGAATATGAGGAGAAAAGAAAGTTAGAATTTTTTAATATTTTTTATTAAAATAAGAAAAAATTCATAAAATCTCCTTAAACTTTATATGTTTTTAAGTATACATTATAAACTATTTTTTGTTCTTAATTACTCATTAAACTTTAACTATTGGTAAAATTGGTCCATGCATGCTTAGAATTTTAAATTACTAACAATAAAATTAGAATTAAATAATTTAGACAGTTGATTTTTTAATATTGTCAAGACACTTTATTGTAAGGAAATCATCATTCTATTTCACCACTAAATAAATCAATTAATAGAGGTTGTTACAACTTAATTAAAGATATTAATGGGAAAAGTTTTACTATACATAATTTTTATATATTTTCTCTAAACTAGTGTGTACAATATTATATGGTATTACGTATTTAATTTTTATATATTTCATTTTTTAGAATTAGAATGTATTTGTTGTGTTATTTGTACTTTATATTATTATTATTTTGTATTTATGATAATATTTACTTTACGGTGAGAGATGTAGTTAATTATATATAGTGGTGGTTATTTAGGGTTAGTTGTTTTTTTTGTAAAAAATAAATAATGTTAAGGCAAAACATGAAGTGAAAATTATACCATGATGAAAATTATATCATATTTTGCCTTTATATATAGTATAGATATTAATCTACGGTGAGAGATGTAATTAACTAATGTGTTAGTGGTAGTTATCTAGGGTTAGTTGTAAAAATTAAATAATATAAGGGCAAAATAGGAAGTGAAAATTATACTATAATAGATGTTACATTATTAAATTTATTAATACATTAATCAAGAAAATCATTCCAATTACACTCACAATGGTAACAATCAACAATACATGTTAGTTATTATTAATATCACGAGGAAACCATTTTCAAAATATAATATTAATTGATAAGAAGATGATAGGTAAAATGAAAATTAAAAGTGATTAATGTAATAACATTAGCATATATGTAAAAAAAATGATCTAGCACTCGAGTTTAAAATAAAATGCATGACAAAAAATTCATTGGTATTAATTTAACATGACTTTTATGTAGGAACTAATTTCACCAAAAATTAAAGTTTAAGAGATAATTAAAAATAAAAAATAATTCACAATAGCTTTCTAGAAAAAACATAAAGTTTAGGGTGTTTGTATAGAATTTTGTTTTTAAATGGGTCATGCAAATATTTATTTTTTGTAAAATTAAAGGTATCATATTCCAAAATATTAAGTATAAATTATACTATATAAATCACTCGTTTATATACAAACATCATACTGACTACCTTGCAAGAACAATAAGTGTAATTCTTTATCAAAAAATAGTGATAATTGTAATTAAGTTATACATAATATGGTATATTGTGGAGAAAAGTACAAATAATAAATCAATGTTTCTTAATTATTTTTGGTCTATTACAAAATAATATAAGAATGAGTTGAACAATATATTCTTAGAAGTGTTGATGTATTTTGTAATCAACAAAAAATAAGGAAGATATATTGACTTTTGTACTACTTTGACTTGTTATCATAATATATCATAATTTGTTTAAGTTAATTACACTCATCACATATTTTTTTCTTTAAAAGATGATTACACTTATATCTCACACGATGGTTAGTGTAATGTATGTATGTAAATAAAGATGATTTGAGTAAGTATAAAAATTAGAAAGATAATTTGTATAATTTCACTAAAACTAAGAGATAATAGTATAATTTAGTGAAATATTAAATTATTATTTTTTTTTTCTAGTGAATTTTCTACCCGATTTGGGTATTGAGGGATGTAAAGATGAAACTAGAAAAAAATGAGGAGCCTAAAAAATGGGGTGATCTTCAAATGATGAGCTAAAGAATAAAGGAAAACCATAATATTTAGGTGTATTTGGATAGGCGTTTCTAAAACATAATTATGAGTAAACTAAATTTCTAAAATTGACTTCCATTATATTTGAGTTTAAAGTGAAGTGATTAGTGTCGGTATTGGAATGTAATCAATAGTTAGTTAGTTTGGTTAAGAAGTTTCTATTTTTAGTTTGGTTGTTATTGTTAGTTAGCCATATATAGAAACTTGTATAAGTAGGATTGATGCCTTGTTAATCAAGCAACCATTCATTGAGGAACTCTCAACTCCTCTTTACTCTTCTTCTTCTCCTTCTATTTTCGTTAACATTTGGTATCTAGAGCTACAAAAAGATCAAGCCATCTTCTGCTGTAAACATGGCTCAAGCAACAGGAAACTTTGTCACTAATCTCCCCGTGCTTGATGGAAATAATTGGTCAAGATGGAGCATTCAGATGAAAGCCATCATTGGCTATCAAGAAGTTGTAGATCTTGTAGAGGAAGGGTTGCCAGTATTAGAAGAAGGAGCAACAGAAGCACAAAGAAATGCTCACAAACAGAACAAAAGGAGAGATTGCAAAGCAATCTGTCTCCTTCACCAAGCAGTGGACAATGCCCACTTTGAGTTGATTGCAGGGTCTGCAACAGCAAAGGAGGCTTGGAATGTATTGGAAAAGCATTATGCAGGGGCTGCTCAACTGAAGAAAATTCGGTTACAAACAATGAGGAGGCAGTATGAGCTTATGCAAATGGATGAGGGAGAAAGAATTGCAGATTTCTTCACAAGAATCATAACTCAGGTGAATGGAATGAAGTCGTGTGGTGAAAGAATGGAGGATGCTGCAATTGTTGAGAAAGTCTTGAGAACCGTGACTCCCAAGTTTGATCATGTTGTGGTGGCAATTGAAGAATCAGGGAGAGTGGAAAAAATGAGAATTGAAGAACTACAAGGGTCTCTTGAAACACATGAGTAGAGACTCAATGAAAGATTAACGGATAGGCCCTCTCACCAAGCCCAGCAAACTCAAACATCAACAAAGAGAGGAAATTTCAATGTGAAGAATTTCAATAAGAGCTCAAGCAGGACTTCGGATTCAAAAAGTGGATCAAGAAAGGGAGTTGATCAGCAAGATCAATTCAGTAGGAGGAGTGATGGAAAACAACCCAAGAACTGGAAGAGAAAGACTGATAAGAGGAGAATAAAGTGTTACAAATGTGACAAACTAGGACACTATGCCTCTGAATGCTATGCATCAAACAAAAACCAACATCAAGTGAAGTAGAATCCTGAAGCAAACCTTGCTAAGGAAGAATGTGAAGACCTTGATGATGAGGCAGTTCAACTAATGATGACAACAATCAGCAAACTCAAAAATGATGTATGGTACCTTGATTCAGGGTGTTCCGATCATATGACTAGAGACAAGGATTGGCTAGTAAACTTTGATCCAACCAGAAGAAATAAGGTGAAATTTGCTGACAACAGAGTTGTAGCAGCTGAAGGGACAGGGGACATTCCACTAAGGATGCAAGATGGTAGGAAAGCATTCATCACAGATGTGCTATTTGTTCCCAACATGAAGACTAACCTCATTAGTATTGGTCAGCTGCATGAGAAAGGGCTCAATATGGAGTTGCACAATGGTTTCCTAGAAATATATGACAACCAGAAGAGAAGTGTACTCAAGGCACCCCTTTCCAGCAACAGAACATTTCAGGTGAAGCTAGATGCAGTAAAGACTCAATGCTTGAATGCTGAAACCAACACTGATGAATCTTGGCTTTGGCACTTAAGGTATGGTCACCTAAACTTCAGAGACCTAAGAATGCTAAACCAGAGAAACTTGGTCACTGGTTTACCTGAAATAAAATCACACTCGCCAATATGTGATAGTTGTATGATCAGTAAACAAACAAGAATTCCCTTCAACAAGAATACTCAAACCAAAGCCACTAGTTTACTGCATATTGTTTATTCTGATGTGTGTGGACCTTTTGAAGTGAATTCACTAGGTGGGAATAGATACTTTGTATCTTTCATTGAT
>NC_032022.1:12944293-12945022 GCF_001865875.1 Lupinus angustifolius | reverse complement strand
AACTGATGGAGGAGGGGAATTCACATCAAGGGAGCTTGAGAAATTCTGTGTTGATCAAGGCATAATACATGAGGTGACAGCCCCCTACACTCCACAACACAATGGTATAGCTGAAAGGAGAAACAGGACAGTAATGAATATGGTAAGGTGTATGCTAAGGTGCAAAGGTTTGCCACACAACCTATGGGGAGAAGCAGTCACAACAGCCACCTATGTTCTAAATAGATGCCCTACTCAAAGCCTAAAGGATCAGGTCTTGAAGAAGTTTGGACTAGAAGAAGGCCATCAGTAAAGCATCTGAGAGTGTTTGGATCACTATGTTTCAAGCACATCCCAGATCAAATAAGAAAGAAACTTGATGATAAGAGTGAGCTAATGATTTTTGTTGGCTATCACTCAACAGGATCATACAAGCTACTAAATCCTGTGACAAATCAAATAGTCTTCAGCAGGGATGTGCATATTGATGAGATGAGCACCTGGAATGATCTTCACAGAAGGATTGAGAAAAGCTCAACTATGCCTCTGATTCATGTACCAGAAGATCAGGATGAGTATGAAGTTGCAGATGAGAACAACACAACCTCAAGAACAGATGCTGCAAGAATTGTATCAAGGCCTGCAAGGGTAAGACAACCACCTATGAGGTTTAATGAATATGAGTTATTTCCTGATGATGCAATTACAGATGAGGGTGATCTAATCCATCTTGCACTAATGGGAGAAACT
>NC_032022.1:12943930-12944193 GCF_001865875.1 Lupinus angustifolius | reverse complement strand
AAGTTCTTAGCATCAAAAGCAAACTGAAATCAGAATTCGAGATGACTGACTTAGGTGAATTAGCCTATTTCTTGGGGATAGAATTCTTGAAGACTCACAAAGGGGTAATGATGCACCAAAGGAAGTATGTCAAAGATGTCTTAAGCAGATTTCAAATGGTTGACTGCAAATCAGTAGTTGTGCCAGTTGAAGGAAAGGTTAGTTTAAGTGATAAAGAATCAGATAAACCAGCAGATCCAACTCTCTTCAGGCAAATGGTAGGT
>NC_032022.1:12899626-12943830 GCF_001865875.1 Lupinus angustifolius | reverse complement strand
AAATCAAGCAGAGATGAATGGATCTTGTTTTGTTGGCTACTCAGATTCAGATTGGTGTGGAGACAAGGAGGATAGAAAAAGTACTTCTGGTTATGTGTTCTCTATATTTGGTGCCCCTGTGTCATGGAGCTCCAAGAAGCAAGATGTGGTGGCTCTTTCCACATGCGAAGCTGAGTATATAGCAGATTGTAGTGCAGCTTGCCAAGGTCTATGGTTGACATCTTTGATAGCAGAATTGCAGTGTGGTGAGCTCAGTAACTTTGAGCTAACGGTAGACAACAAGTCAGCAATTAACTTAGCCAAGAATCCAGTGAGTCATGGAAGGTGCAAACACATTGAAACAAGGTTCCATTTCTTAAGAGATCAAGTTGAAAAGGGGAAGGTGAAGTTGGTCCACTGTCCAACAGAAGAACAGGTTGCAGATGTGCTAACCAAAGGCTTGAAGATAGAAAGATTTCAAAAATTGAGGCTATATACTTGGTTGTGTACTTGTAAAATGATAACTCTTGATTAAGGAAGGGTATTGGAATGTAATCAATAGTTAGTTAGTTTGGTTAAGAAGTTTCTATTTTTAGTTTGGTTGTTATTGTTAGTTAGCCATATATAGAAACTTGTATAAGTAGGATTGATGCCTTGTTAATCAAGCAACCATTCATTGAGAAACTCTCAACTCCTCTCTTTACTCTTCTTCTTCTCCTTCTATTTTCATTAACAGTTGGGATGTTTTATTAAAAAAATAAGTATAAAAAAATTATGACACTTAAAAGCTAGGTTTTATAACTTTATGTAAATGTGATTATGAAGGCTTAAAATGTAATCCTATAAAAAATTTGGCCACAAAGTTCAGATCATGTTTTGCGTCTTTAGAAGTAATTTGAGACTTCAAAACATGCAACTACATACACACTTATAAAGTCTTTAAATCATCTAAACATTTGACTTTAATGATCTGTTTTTTATTTTAGTTTCGGAATGGAAAGAATGAAAAATAAAAGTTTTAGAGTTTATAAGTGTATTTCATAATTTTTAAGTTTTTTATTTACCTTCATTTCTCTCCAAAATTCAATTTATTATATACTTTAACTAATTCACCATTTAAAAGAACACAATCGTGGAGAGATTGAGAGGTCCCCACCCAGCTGAAATGATAGAAAATTAAGGCAGTGTACCTACATGCAGATCCATATAACCATATATGTGTAAGTAATTACAACACACATTCATGCATTAACTTCTATGGATGCAAATTTTCATAGTGTTTATTGCACTTCAATAGAAAATAGAGACTAGAGAGCGATGTTGTTTCTAGTACTATTAAATCTGAATCACCAATTTAGTAAAATCATGATAAATGCGAGCTAACAAACCAAATTACCAGATCACCCTCCCTTCTTAAATTAAGCTTAGGTCCATCATCACCTCACTATGACATTATTATAGGATAAGTTGGAGGGCACCAAAGGAAAATAAAGAGGTAATATGAAAATTTTGAAATCTAAATTCACATTGATGTCTAAGATACCATCAAGTACAATGTTCAAAGTAACATGTTGGGTTCAAGTTCCTAAAAGAAGATAGATATATGGAAAAAATTGCGACCCATATTGATCCTACTTAACTTGATGGGCATGGTCTTAGCAAAAGATAGAAATGGTTCAAACTTCAAACCACAAAGATTGTTGGATTATGTGATGTAAATAATGAAGATGGGAAAGGCTAGAATGGTAATTTAGGTGTGGAAGTGTGTAATGTATATGGTTGAGTGTACTTGAGTTGGTTCAGCGAGGCATACGGGAGCAATTATTTGGAAGGTACTACCTTCTGAGTAGTTGAGCACAACATCGGAATTAGGATTACCTATTCTGTCCTACGTGTTATTTTATGTATTATGAATTTATAATTTATTAAAAAAATATAATTATTAATTATTTTTATGATCTTATGAATGTTGTGATACATAATAAGTTTCTCACACCACTCAAACAAAACAAAACAAATCTCAATTCACGAGGACGCCCTATTCTTTTCTGACACCCTCTTTCATCACAATAAATAACTTATTACTATATTAATAAAACAATTCTTTCTTATTGTTATGCTGTTTGATTAGAGTAATGGGACTTTGATCTTAATTTTTACAAATTTATTATTTATAAATAACTAAGTTATCCCATGTTATGGTCACATAATTATTAAAATTTAAAAAGAAAACTCATTAGAGTCCATTCACCTTGGCCTTTTAAAAAAGCAAAATTATTTTAAAATTTTCAAAATTATCATCATATTCTGTCAGTCGGGGCAGGATTCTTTACTGCTGTCTGACCAGTGATGAGTGAATGAAAAGTAAAGAAAGCATTTTATTATTTTATTAATGAAAGTATTTTGGAGCGGTGCCATATTAATCTGTTATTTAATTGTTTAATCCTGTCAATTTATATTTATACGCTCAAAATCCCTCCATATGAACTCAATATTCAAAGGTGATAGATATTTCACGGGACTGTTATCTTTTGTTGACCAGCAGAGAAAATCTAATCATTTCTGATATTCTCGATTAATATATTATCACAATTAGCCTTAACGTTTCAGTAATCTGTTATCAGTTATATATAGTTTCTCGATTTACGTTATACGATTGCTCACTGTGTATATATTTTTCCATTATTATATAATAACTAAACTTTTATTCCATTATATGAAACCAGCTACTAATATTTTATTCGCACTAAACTTAATTTTGTTACATTGATGAATGCCGTGTTCTCTAATGCTCTCTGTTCGTGAGTTAGATTTGTTGAAAATAAGGAAAGGAAAATGAATTTTTCAGAGTTAACTTATAAATGTATTCATAATTCTCAAACCTTTTCTTTTTTTTCTCTTCTTTCAAAATTTGACTAAAGAGATCTTAAGATAATGAATTGATTTATGGTGAGGCTATCCCACCGAAGCTTCTGTTTAAAACGGTTAAAGATGGCACCCATATCCACACAAAAAAAAACTAGACTACCCTTGCTCTATTTGCACATTGCTTCGGTAAATGGAGTTGCCTATTACTCACATTCAAACAGTAATATTGTAAGAGTATAGGAGGAACAAGTAATGTCCATATAGGCATTATAATGCATAAAACTTCCATCATAATGATCATTCAATGCGACAATAGCATGATGCAAACATTGTATTTTAATCCCATGATTTTGTTCCCTACTTTATACTTTTATATTAGGGTTGGGTTAATAACGTTAAGGTTATTTTGAGAGTTAGATTTTGGATGGAAATAAAAGGAAGAAGAGGATTTGAGAGCCATGAAATATATTTGTGATTACGAACTTCTCTTTCTCTCTAAAATCCAACTACCAAACTAACTCTAGCATAGATTAAAATATGATTTTAAAGTAAAATTATTATTTTCTCTTCTTTAAAATATCAACACTTCTCTTTGAATTTAAGGGGTACATTCATGTTTTGTTAAACTCAACTTGTAAACTACAAATATATGTCATTATTTAAAAAATGAAGTGTTAATTCAGGTTATACGTGTATGTAAAACCCGAGATTGGAAAACTAGACTCATTATAATGCTTTGCTTTAGAAAGATACATATAATTAGACCATAAGCCCCTATTTGTAAACTTTTCATGTTTTAAAAATACATCTTATTATCTTAAACATAATTTGATACACAATTCATAATTATTATTTAAGATTTTGATTCTGCAAAAAATGAAATAAAATATTGATATTGATACTATTTTGTAGTTTGATAATATAAAATAAGTAATAATGCTAATAAAAACATAAAGTTAGTTTCAGAAGATATTTATCTCAACACTTACGTTATTTTTTATGGACCACTTGACATCATGTGAAGGATGTAGTGAGGTAACCCCTTCATGGCTTCATCACATGTTATGGGTAATTTTTGTTTTTTTGTCACTATTATGTAGACAATACTAAAGAGACAGTTTAACATGACAAAATATGTAATACTAAATTATGCAACAGATTCTTAAATAGACAAAAAAAGATTTCACTAACATCCAAATTTTTTCCTTCATTTTTCACATCATCAACAAAACAGAACCAAAGATTCCCGTGACACTTTAATCTGTGCAAAACTAAACCCCTAACTCATCAATTCACATCACCCTCTCCCTTCTCTCTGTAGCAAAAGCCTGTTTTCTCTAGACCCCTACTTCTGTTCTATCTCTCTTTAGATAGTAATAGTAATAGTAGTGTAGTACACTAGTACACGTGGTTGAATAAATTAGGCATAAGGGGGTGTCATAATAAGTGATAATGCCATTGTTTCTAAGACAGTTGAGTGCAAAGGAGGCTTTGAAATCAACATCAAACCAGTTGAGTGGGAAGAACAGATTTAGAGATAACATAAGTAGTGGTTGGGGTGTGAGTGTTGGTGGTTGTGAAGCAAGGAGGGTGAACCAAATGGAAGGGTTTAACAGCAACATTATGTATGGGAATGAGGACAATGGAGTTGTGGTGAGAAAGAGAGTGATGGTGGTTGTTGATGATTCTTCATATTCCAAACATGCAATGATGTGGGCACTTACTCATGTTGCTAATAAGGGTGATTTGCTCACTCTTCTTCATGTGGTTTCTCCACTTAGGGGTGATGAATCTTCTAGTTCTACTTACCTTGTCAATTATCTTGGATCCCTTTGCAAAGAATGCAAACCAGAGGTGAGTTAGTTAGTTAAGTTTGGATTATGGTTAACATGTTTGTTTCCCCCTTTCATTTCTTGAGATTAAACAGATAGAACATATATATACCCTATTCTTTTTCTTCAGTTTCCTTTCACTGTGCTTGGTAGATATTGGGTCATATAGCTTGTGAGTTTGAAATGCAGCTCAAAATGAGTGGACTGAACTAGGAAGTTCCTTCATTTCCTAAATTTTTTATTTTAATAATTTATTACATCTTTTGCCATTAATTATTTTCCAACTTTTGCGTTTCTCTTGAGGCAAAAGGATCTGAGTTTCTTGCATTAGCCCCTTTATCTGCTTTCATTTTTCAGAGAGAATTAATGGAGAAGTGTTTAGGCATTCAACTTTTTTTTGAAATTTCTCCCTTTGATAATAATGTCATGGCTCTGAAACAGGTGGAAGTAGAAGCTCTTGTAATCCAAGGACTAAAACTAGGCACAGTTATGAGCCAAGTAAAGAAGCTTGAGGTCTCTGTCCTTGTACTGGGCCAAAAGAAGCCATCTTCTATCTTCAACTGGTGAGAATCCAATTATCCACACCCACTGCATTCTTCAACCCTCTATTCCCAACTCTTAAAACCTGTCTTATTACTCAGCTAAGGAACTTTTCATTTTCAACCATTATTGTTTCAGCTTATTCTAGGACTGGTTATTTTAAAATGTGAGATTTTGCTTATAAGCTGTTTTAATTACAAACATTCTGAAACGTCTCAGTATTAGTACTTAAATTAATTATTATTTTGGACAGCCTTTGTGGAAGTAGCAGTAGCAGCACAGAGGAGTTTGTGGAACATTGCATCAACAATGCAGAGTGCTTGACAATAGGAGTGAGGAAGAGAAGCCAAGGCACTGGCTATTATATCAGCACAAGGTGGCAGAAGAATTTCTGGCTTCTGGCTTAGATTTAGACCTTAGTTTAGTTCCTACTGGTTAGGATTTCACATGAGAAGGGAAAATGGGAAAATTAACATAATAATACTATGTATCTTCATCTATAATCTAGTTCACACTGTAACTAGTTCTAACTATAACATCCTTGTACTAAGGTGATGTCTGTCTCATCATATTTAAGTCCTTGTATCTGAGTAAATTATTGAAAATAATCAACTTGCCCATGCTTGTTACCAATACTTTTTTTCCTTCTTTGGTTGATGATTCTTCAGGCTTCAGCTAATCTAGGAGCTAGAACTCTATTTTTCAGAAATATTAAATTCCCAGCATATTTTAATGGTAATAATAAAGACAAAATAAGCAACCTGTCACTATTTAACCGAATCTGCAATCTATGGCATTGACAGCAAAGCTTTTTTTCCCTCCAGATGAAGCAACATACACGAACCAAACCAACATTTTTATGTTTTATCCAAATAGACTACCCTTGATCAATAATTTTGCTTACACTCCTTGCTAGAAATTATATTATCTATACCAACTTTTAAATGGTATATGGTAGCACATTTTTCTCCCCATTGCATTCATTTCTTAATCCTACTTGTTTGATATAGTCACTGTACTAGCATAATACTCCCATATCTGCTGCCCCAATAGAGTTAAACTTTATGTTCAATATTCTAAGCTTGATGACAGATGAGAGATATGGTAAAAAGACCCACATTGGAAACAATGAATAAGTTAAAAAACATAGGCAGAAAACCTTGATCCTCAAGGTTTTTCAATCAAGATGTGTCAAGCTAATTATTTGATTACTTACTCGCCCCATAAAATATCCTCTATCCTCAAAACTTCCTGTATTTTAAGCCAATTATATCCCACCAAATAACATAGAAATGATATTTTATGTTATTTTATTTTTCTTTTCAAATATATGGAACTTTTTATTGGACTGAGACACAATGAAACACAAAAAGTTAGATAGTTGATCCCCATTCATAAAAGAATGCCTTAGGTCATAAAATCTCTATCATATTTGAGCTATCCATGTGTTTTACAAATCAGAGTCGCACAATACATAGATTTGAACGCTGTTTACACTGAACTAAAAATCAGGCGCTTTTCGCATCGATAGCCAATTTGTGAAAATGACTATTAGGTATGTTCCTCACATTCCTTCGCACAAAAAAAAAGCAATAATTAACAATATATCGCCTGGGGGCTACAATCCATAAGGGTAAAAAAGTAAGCAAAATGAAGGTGAAGCAACTCTACGCTAGAAAATAAGATAATTGACAAAGATAGAAGGCTAAAAGAAAGAACCTTGCATTAAAAATTGTGGTAATAATCAAGGTCACATTTTCTTTCTGTAACTTTTGCATACTGGCTTCCAAAGGGAAGAAACTTCATAAACGTTACTTAGATAAACCAATTAGATCCTATCTTCTAATTTATCATTTACAAGAGGAAGCAACTCTGTCTTACTGCGAGGGGTTCTTGGTGTCCGAGGAGTTCCTGGAACTGGTGGTTGTTGGGAGAGCATGTTCCTTACATAACCATAGAATGTACATCCAACAAGAGTCACGGCACATCCAACAGCATTTAAATATGAAATTGGGTTCCTAAATATCATCCATGAAACAAAGACAGCAACTGCAACCTGCACAAAAATCATGACTCTGGTTATTAATTTGAAAAATGAAGGCATCATAGTTTGGTAAACTACAATTTACGGCATCATAGATGGGGTTGGTCCAATGGTAAAGTTGCAGTCTCTCCATTTTTGTGGATAAGGCTGTGTACATTTACCATCCTCGGACCCCATTAAGTGGGAGCCTCGAGCACCAAGTGATCCTCATAGTTTGGTTTCATCTGACCCATCAAACAACTCTGGCATTAATAATCCAGTCGTGCACTTAAAATGTCAATGACAGGAAAATATAAAAGCTTGAAGCCTTGGAGCATTTGAATCTTTAGATAGATCTCACCTTAAGGTTTCCAGCAACATTAAACGTTACAGCAGTGGTAGAGTGAATGACATAGAAGATGGAGAAGTTAAGGCAGAAAGCCAAAACGCCAGAGCTAAAAATAATCATGAGGGCTGACCAAGGATATGGATGAGTACTGAACCACTCAATAATTCCACTGCCTTCAAGTAACATAGCAGGAAGTGCCAAGATCATGGTTGCAAAAGGTGCCATGTAATAAACTGTGTTTATGCTGAAGAATTATGAAAAAGAAATATTAGCTTGTGCACTGCAGAAACACTATGTCAAAACAATGCAAAGAAACCTACACATGCACAGAGTTGGACAAAGTATAATCATTGCTAATAAAAGGTGATAAAGATGAACAATCCAGTGACAACTTTTTTTTCCTTTTCTTCTGAATCAAACACATAGGGAAACACAACGAACTTCATTAAAACCTTAGCATATGCTGATCAGAAAATTTTCCATGCAAGCTAAGACACAGATTGCTTAGCTACAACAATAAAAAATTTCATACTCCTGATATTATTGCAGACTTCAGAAGGTAAATGACACAAAAAGACATCTACATCAGTATCTTGCATCATTCTTTTTTTGTCCTTGCATCAAGGAATTAAAAGAATATTTCAGGCATAGATAGGCCCATGTAAGAAATAAACATTTCTTGTTTTTACAAGCAAAATATTTGTTCATCTTAGAAGTCATTCTGACTCCAGTTAAGAAATGCAATTGTGTCATATCTTATATTATAAAGCTACTAATATACTTCAATACTATCATATAACACATATAATGATATGTAACAAAGTTGGGCTAGCTCCTATTGTATAAAGGATGGTAAAGTCATGCCTTAGATGGTTTGGCATATATGGAGAAGATCAATAGAAGGCTCAGTAAGGAGAGTATATTAGTCCAATTTCTAGAGGCAGAGAGAAGCCAAGAAAAACCTTAGAGATCAATGTTTTGTCAAGGGTCATGATTTATGATAGAGCTTATGGTGTCACTCGATATATGTAGCCAACCTCACCTACTGGGACTAAAGCTTGGTTGTTGTTATAATGATTTGTCACAAATAGAAGCAATATACTAATATGCATCTATTTGTTATGCCTGAGAGATGCTTGTAGCAGTGTCTGTGTCAAACATAGAAGAATGAATAGATGATTTTAGCTCCAACTTAGAATACTTCCTAGCTTTAAATTGGAGAAAAAGTTATAACAAAATACATAATGGGACTATGGAAGATGATGTAGTAGTTAAAAACTCTGTTGTCCACTATACGAAATAGGTATTACAGACACATAAAAAAGCTGTAAAGTTTAAACAGAAAAATCCAAAAGTAAAAGAAATAGAGAAAGGAAAAAAGATAATGTAAGAATAAAGACAGTACCTGTCAAATTTGTATCCATGTAGAAGAGATTCTGCCAGGATAGTCTTTGTAGATGTAGCCAAACAGCCAACTAAGGCAGCACAAAATCCAAACATATTAAAACTAAGCTCTGTTACAGATGCCAGGAGAATCCCTCCAACAATAGGTATGAGAGAAGCCCAAATACGCCAGTCAAAATACTTCCTCCACACTAGCCATTGCAAAACAACTGTGCCATTTCACCAAGATCAGATTAAGGTGTCGTTAAACGGTTAAAGTTTCAACATGAAGCAGGTAGCAAATATGTATGGAAACTAATACCAATGGTTGAACCTTACCAGTGGTTGCAGGTGTGAATGACTTTATAGTCTGCATAAAAGAAACTGGAATGTAACGTAGGCTCACATTTCCTAGAACTATGTTAATACAGAACACTAATGACATCGGGAAGATTCTTCTCCAGCGATCTTCAGGGTCAACAGTTATCAGCGGTTTAACCTTCAGCACCTTAATTACCACATATGCTCCTATAGATGAGCAAATAAAGTGGACACAGGAGACTGATAGGGGAAACTTGAAATCCAATTTCTGCAGGAAAAAAACAATAATTAAAAGCATTTCTTATCATATCTAAATAACAAATGCTGATTGTCGAAAAAGTGATTAAGATTGACAAAACAGATTAAAAAGAATATATAGGATCTAAACAATCTGATCATCAGAATCATTTAGGTCCTTATCAAAATTGTTGTTCTTACATCAATATCATAATATTTAAAAAAGGTGACTCACGGCACGAGATTCCCACCTAGTGGGATCTCCTGAGATTTGGGGAGGCAGATGTACACAGCCTTAGTCTTGCAAACATAAAGGTTATTTCCCGAATTTGAACTTGTAACTTCCACGTCACAACGCAAGTGACCTTTACCATTGTGCCGAGGTTCACCCTCTCTTAGTGTCACAATGAAAAAAAAAAAAAAAAAGACACATTCCTAAAAGCTTTGAAGTCACAGTTATTTGTTCACAAGTTAATAACACAACACCTGTCAAAATCACTTGTAATTCATTTTAAAATCACAACAAACTGTGACCTAGACCAGAATAGTTACATTACATGATGTTTACATATCTTGATCCAACTGTTTAAATTCTCATTACACGATCCAAAATAAAAAATTGGATGTTTGCAGTGACCAGCAAGCACCGTGTTCAGCTCAAATGCTTAGCACGTTATATATAATATTGCTTGGTTTACAGAATAACTGTCAAAGTGAATTGCAGAATCAAATTCAGGAATGCATGAGTCTCACATTGGTGCTTAAAATATAATTCAAAAAGGAATTAAATATATATATATATATTATATATATATATATATACACACAATTTGAAATGGAATTACGCAATTTGAAGGAGAAGTGGAACCTGGAAGATCCACTTGTTAACGATGATAACAGTGACATTGAAAGCCCACCATTGAAGGATTGACAACACAGATCTGATTACACTCCACTGAAAAATCACGCTCTCTTCCATCACCAAGCTCTTCTTCGAATCACAGTTTCAGAGAGAATAGAAGAGAGCTAGTAATGGAAGAGAAGAAGAAGTAACGGTGAAAGAAGAAGAAGTAACGGTGAAAGAAGAAGAAGAAGAAGAAGAAGGATATGAAGAGATACGTAACACTTTTTTTCACTCCCACGCGATTTGTGTCCTCTATCACGTTTTTATGTTGCCAATGTACGAAACGTTTCTTGTCTCTTTCTCTTTCGGTCACGTCATCAGTGTTACAATGTTTCTGTTTTTTAGGTCAAACTCCCCACTCTTTTTGTTACTCTCCTTCCAATTTAATGATTATGTGAATAAAAATGTTATATTATTATATTTAAAGAATAAAAGTGTTATATTATTCTATTTTTTCATATTTTTTAAGTATTTATGCCATATTAATGAAGAAAATCTTAACTTCTTTCCTACTTTAACTTATTCTTGATATTCTTAATGGAAAGCTTATTTATTTCTACTTACTTTATAATATCAGATTTACATTAAATATTCATAATTATTTTTTATGCTTATTCATAATTATATCTGAGTTACAGTAAGTTACTTCATAATTATATATTCCAATAAATCTTTCATTAGTTATAATAATGTATGGAAGAGGAATTTTTAAAATGTTAATGTATTTTTGTTGTGGCAAACTGAAGACTTTAACATATTTTCTTAATAGGATTAAATTAATTATAACTCGTATAAGTATCTCATAATTATGGATAAAGGGGTATCATTTTAAGTAATTAGTTCTCATGGATTAAATTAATAATGAAAGTTGTTAAGCATGATGTAGTCTGGAATAAAATATCTATAATAATGTCTCTTATAATTATCAAATAATTGTTCCACATTTGAGTGAAATAGTTGAAGTTATTAATAATATGGTGTAAAAGAGTCCCTCAATGTGAGAAAGAAACAATCATGGGACTTAGTCCAGAAAATATCTCCACTATAGAAAGTAGGATTACAATATTTGATTCTCTCTTACAAAGAGGATAACTCTCAATCTCATCCAAAAGGATGGAAATACAAACTCTCTCTAGTATCTCACTATGAATACAAATCTCACACTATGTGAATAAACTCTCTCACTTTCTCTCTATGATGTTGTGTCTCACTTGCTTGTTGTATCTCTTCCTCACAAGTCCCCTATATATAGTGAGGGGGAGGAAGACTTCATCATAAAGATATAGTGAATGATTAATTGTTGTCATACTTTTCAAGACATTTTGAAAAGTGCTACTCCAACTTTCTAAGTTGGACTTTATAATTCTCAGGAGTCAAGGAATAATTACAAGACTTTGGAGTAGCCATCATTGAATGATTCAATGGTTCATCTACTAAGACTTATTGGTCTTGCTTCCACATCAATTAGGAAGGATTCCCTACAAGTCTCCCCCTTCCTAAATTAATTGATGGGTATCACCAGTCCTTCACCTCTGCAACAGTCTGTTAGCTTCTTGAGTGAAACTGTCTTGGTCATCATGTCAGACCAGTTATCATCTGGATGAATTTTATCTAAGTGCAACTCATCATCCTCCAAAGCATTTCGTATCCAATGATAACGATAATCAATGTGCTTTGTCCGAGAATGAAACGTATGATTCTTAGCTAAGTGAATTGCACTTTGGTTGTCACAGTGCAAAACATATCTATCTTGGACATGACCCAACTCATGCAAGATGTTTTTCATATATTTTATCTCCTTGTCAGCTTCAGATGCTGCAATATATTCCGCTTCAGTTGTTGATAATGCAATACATCTTTGTAACTTGGATTGCCAAGATACAACTCCCCCTACAAAGGTAGTTAGATAAGCTGATGTTGATTTTCAGGAATCTACATCTCCAGCCATGTCAGCATCTGTGTATCCTACTAATATATGATCTTCATTACCAAAACATAAACATCTTTTGGTAGTTCCCCTCAGATATCTCAATATCCACTTTACTGCATTCCAATGCTCTTTGTCGGGATTGGACAAGAACCGACTCACAACTCCAACTGCATGGGCAATATCTGGTCTTGTACAAATCACAGCATACATTAGGCTTCCTGCCACAGAGGAATAAGACATTTTGCTCATTTCTTTCCTTTCTTCATCATAGTTGGACATTGCATTGTTGTTAACTTGAAATGTCTAGCAAGTGGAACACTGACAGGCTTTGCCTTATCCATGTTGAATCTTTTGAGAACTTTCTCAATGTACTTCTCTTGTGATAGCCATAACAACTTCTTAGAACGATCTCTGATTATCCTTATTCCAAGGATCTACTTTGGAAGACCCAAGTCTTTCATAGCAAAAGACTTGTTTAAAGCATTCTTCAAACTAGCAATCTTGGTCTTGTCATGCCCAATGATTAACATATCATCAACATATAAGAGGAGAATAATAAAGTTTCCATCTTCATACCTTTTAATGAATACATAATGATCACCAATTGTCTTCTTGAAATTGTATTTGGTCATGAAAGATTCAAACTTTTTGTACCATTGTCTTGGGGCTTGCTTTAGACCATATAAACTCTTATTCAGATGACACACTAAGTGTTCCTTGCCTGATTCTTCATAACCTTCTGGTTGCTCCATATAGATTTCTTCTTTGATGTCTCCATGTAAGAAAGTTGTTTTGACATCAAGTTGTTCAACTTCTAAGTCTAGGCTAGTTGCTAGACCCAATGCTACTCTTATGGAGGAATACTTCACCACTGGTGAGAATATCTCATCAAAATCAACTCATTTCTTCTGATTGCAATCCTTTCACAACAATTCGAGCTTTGTACCTTGGTCTTGAACTTCCTTCTTCAACTTTAAGCCTATAAACCCATTTGTTTTTCAAGGCTTTTCTTCCTTTGGGCAACTCCACCAGATCATAAGTGTGGTTCTCAAGTAACGAGTTCATCTCATCTTCCATGACTTTAATCTACTCTTCTTTATCAGATGTTTGCATAGCTTCTGAGAAGTCTTTAGGTTCACCATTATCTGTCAATGTGATATAATCTTCTTCAGGATACTTTGAAGAAGGTATTCTGCCTCTTCCGGAGCGTCTCAGTTCAACTTGCATCTAATGCTCTACTAGCTCGGGTTCTTGATGCATTTGTGTGTCTACCATCACTTCATCATGATCTGACTCTTCATTAATCTAGTCACGTTCTGTGTGAGCGGGATCTGCCTATTGGTCTATCTGTTCTGGATCTATCTGATGATCAAGATCTGTCTGTTGAGGAATCTCTCCCTCTGAATCAATGCAAACTTAGGACTTGCACTGGCTTTTCTTTTGAACATCTTTGATCGTCTGATCCTCAAAGAACACAACATCTTTGCTTCTCACAATTTTCTTGTTTATTGGATCCCATAGTCTGTACCCAAATTCATCTTTTGGAGACCCAAGGTAAATGCACTCCTTGGTCTTAGCATCCAACTTCTTTCTCTCATCTTTTGGAATGTGAACGAAGGCTCTGCATCTGAATACTCTCAGGTGGTTGAAGGATGCCTTCTTCTTGTACCATATTTCTTCTGGAATTTCTTCGTTCAGGGGTCGTAAAGGTGTTCGATTTATGAGATCCACTTCAGTCTTCACTACTTCACCCCAGAAAGACTTGGGGAGATTGACATCTTGCAATATGCATATGATCTTCTCTTCAATTGTGCGGTTCATCCTCTCAGCTACTCCATTCAACTGAGGAGTCTTTGGTGGTGTCTTCTCCAATTTGATACCAAAAGCCTTGCAATAGGTTTCAAATGGACCACGATACTCTCCATCATTGTCTGATTTCAGACACTTCAACTTATTCTCAGTCTCACGTTCTACTAGTGCATGAAACTCTTTGAATGCTGATAGTACTTGATCTTTGCTTTTCAATAACTACACCCATACTCTTCTCGAGTGATCGTCTATGAATGTAACAAAGTAGTAGGTTCCTCCAAGAGATCTTTCAGATGGTGCACAAACATCTGAACGCACCAATTCAAGTACTTCATCTCTCCGTGAGTGATTGTCTGTTCTCTGAAAATTGACTCTATGTTGTTTGCAATAAAGATAATCAGTACATGAATCTAAAATTTGACCTTTTATACCTGGAAGGTGGTCTTTGGCGAGAATATGAAGTGCTTTCTCACTCATGTACCCCAATCGCCTATGCCAAAGATCTTTGGAGTCAGTAGCAACATTTGCTTCTCTAGAACAAATTCCTCCTTACATAATGTACAAAGATCCTTCTTTTGAGCCTCTAGCAATGACTAGGTTGCCTTTTGCTAGTTTTCACTTTCCAGCACCAAAGTGGCTTACAAAACCAGCATCGTCCAACTTACCCATTGAGATAAGGTTGAGACACATATCTGGGACATGTCTCACCTCCTTCACTATAAGCTTTCCTCCTATGTCTGTGAGCAGTAAAATTTCACCAATTCCTGCAATCTTGCTAATAACATGGTTTCCCATTTTCACAATACCATAATCACCTTTCTTGTAGTTTGAGAAGAAACCTTCATGTGGACTTACATGGAAAGAAGCAACAGAGTCAACGATCCAAGCACAATCACCATATGCAACATTTAGGTAATTGTCTTCTCCAATGAGGAGAACATCATCATCTGCGGTGACGGTTGTGGTAGACTTATGACCATTTTTCCTTGGATCAACTAAATCTTCATGGACATTTCCAGCTTTCTGGTCTCTCTTTAGGGACCTGCATTCAGATATTTAATGTCCTTCTTTACTACAATAATAACATGTTATTGACCTCATGCGAGATTGATATCGACCTCTGAATTTGTTTTTGCTTCTTCAATTAGATCCATTCCTCCCATGAGTTTCACTTCTTCCACGTCTCTCCACAACATTTGCTTCAGAATGGAGGGATGTACTCCGTTCTTTCCTTCTAGATTCTTCATTCAATAGATTGTCCAACACAGTGTCCATTGAGACCCTTCCACCAGGGACTGAGTTGCTGAGCATGACAACCAATGTATCCCAGCTTTCAGGCAACAAACTCAGTAGCAAAAGTGCTTGCATCTCATCATCTATCTTCATGTCTATATTTGTCAATTGATTGACAAGACCCTTGAATGAATTCAAGTGCTCTATCAGGCTCTGACCATCTCTGTAGTCGAGTTTCACCAGTCTTCTAACAAGAGATGCTTTATTTCTAGGAGTTTTCTTTTGAATCATAGATTCAAGTTTCGACCATAACTCATAAGCATTTGTATATGTGGACACGTGCTCAAATAAACTTCTACCAATATACTTCTGAATCATTGCAACAACTTTTCGATTCGAAACCTCCCAATCTCTGTCACCCTTATCTTCTGCCTTGTCTTTGCAAGAAATAGGCTCATGCATATCCTTGCAGTATAAATGATCCTCCATAATGGGCTTCCAATAGGAATAGTTGTCAACTGTCAACTTGAACATATCTCCATCAAATGAGATATTAGCGGCTCCTTCCATCTTGGACTACATAGGCTAAGCTCACCGAATGAACCTGGGAGCTCTGATACCACTGTTGGGAAATTCATAACCAATTTCCTTCCTCTGTGTGATGCAAAACGGACACTTACGGAAGTGATAAATGGATAAAGAAAATAGAGAAAAGTAGAAGATTTTTAACGTGGAAAAACCCCCTCAATGTAAGAAGGAAACAACCACGGGACGTAGTCCAGAAAATATCTCCACTATAGAAAGTAGGATTACAATATTTGATTCTCTCTTACAAAGAGAATAACATTCAATCTCACCCAAAAGGATGGAAATACAAAGTCTCTCTAGTATCTTACTATGAACACAAATCTCACACTATGTGGATAAACTCTCTCACTTTCTCTCTATGATGTTGTTTCTCACTTGCTTGTTGTATCTCTTTCTCACTTATTTGTTGTATCTCTTCCTCACAAGTCCCCTATATATAGTGAAGGGGTGGAAGGCTCCATCATAAAGACATAGTGGATGATTAATTGTTATCATACTTTTCAAGACATTTTGAAAAGTGTTACTCCAACTTTCTAAGTTGGATTTCATAATTCTCAAGAGTCGTGGAATAATTCCAAGACTTTGGAATAGTCATCATTGAATGATTCAATAGTTCATCTACCAAGATTCATTGGTCTTGCTTCCACATCAATTAGGAAGAATTCCCAACAATTTGAACAAATGGAAATTCATAAAAATTGATATTAAAGCATGATGTGGGAGGGTTCTAACTTGCATTTGTATTAGGAGTAAAAGAGATCCAAAACCTTCTAACTACCAAGTTTTTCATTTATATACAGGTATCATTATAATATGTTAGCAGAATTATTGTTGTAAATTTGTTTACACCCATCTTTATATTCATGTTAATTTGTTTACCAATGAGCCAATTCAAGTGGTACATGCTTGATTCACCTTAAGTAAGGTCTTGGGCTCAAGTCTTGTGGATGGAAAAAATATCCGTTGGGAGAGTTAGCCCCACATACATTTGGATGTTCCCGGCTCGGACAGGATTGCCTCCAATGCAAGGATACCTGTGAGAAACTAAAGAAAATGTTAATTTGTTTTTAGTCCATGACATCCACGAATTGTTAATTTTTTTATTTATATAATTTATTTCTCTAATAAATGTGATATATTTATATCAATATAATGAATATTGATTTTATATAAATAAAAATATCTATTAGTGATGAATATATGTAAGGAACATATGAAAAGATTGAATCATTTAGCCGATTGTTAGTTTTTAAGGACAAATAATCAAACAAATTAAAATAATAGACATGGTTACTAATTTTATTGGAAATCAAAAACTAAACACACTTATTACGCATTAAACTTCAGTATTGTAGCATGTCTACATTATTGACAGAATCATAAAAAAATATAGAGATCAATATACACTATTTATGTTATAACATATATTTATAAATTATTAGATTAACATAACCAATATCTCCTAATAAGAAAAATGTTTAGTTGACATTGTACTTTATTCTGATCGATAATAAAATTAAGATTTGATTGAAATTGTATTTTTGATGTATATTTCCTCTTTACTCATCCCCAATATACATTATTTAAAAGAAAGAATATTGGATTTGACAAAGATTTGATGTCCCAAACTCTGTCTCAAATCATATTCTAAATCAATCTTATTATGCTACATCAGTTAAAATAAATTAAATATTCATAACTTTATCAATTTTACTTCATTGTGATTGGCCAAGGACGTGGTTGAGAACATGGTTAGGGACATCAGATCTCACCTATTAGACCGAGTCAAGTTAGTATAACACAAAATAATATGCCAAAAAAAGTTTTCTTGTTTCGTTTTTACTCTACAGCGACAAGATCCACCTCTCCTTATAGAACCACGTGCCTACACATACGCCATAGCCTAGTTCCATGTTGTAACCAACACATTATTTAGCTTCCAAGAAAAGTAAAATGACAAACTTTATAAAGCATTACGTTTCTTGCACTTCGATTCCTAGTAACACTTGTACAATGGTTCAGAAAGTCTACGTCAACCGCTTCTATTTGTTTCCCTTGTATTTCACAAAACCTTTAACTTGCGCGGTTTTTCTTTTGCTATTTGTTGACCTCTTTCAATGGGACAACCATCCTAGAAGTTTGGCAAAGCAAAGCATGTGCAATCGCTAAAATTGAATCATAGGATATTTACTAGAGACATCTTAATGGCAGGGAATATAGGAGAATATGTATCATATCAGGAGAAGTCGATTATTTTGACATACTATATAACGAAAGTTATTCTTATTGGGCAAAAGAAAAGTGAATATTTACAAATGTCATATTATATTTGACAATAATTTTATTAAGATGGCATACATCTATCCATCCTAAACTCCACTAAATGAGAAATTCATACTTTAGACTTTAGGTGAATTAAAGAGCCTATCAGGCCAAATAAGCTTAGTAGTATTATAATTTCCTAACCTTACAGACACCATTTTGATTCTCATTCGATCATTAAGATAATAACCCTAACTCTTAGTTACAATATTCATTGTCATTCTCATCTCCTTCTCATTCCACTCATCACCACTAGCCCAAGGTCATTGTTACCACTTGGCTCGCTGTGTGCACTGCTCTTTGCCTTGCTTTACTCATACATATAATAAACTTTTAGGAGAGACTTGTAGGACAAACAAACAATAAAATAGGTTAAGCCAAGTCTATAAAAAAGGTGCACGTTACAAGTAAAAAAGCTGCTTTGCTCACACATTTGCGTTTTCTATATTTAATGTAACACTATTATGTCTCCTACATGGGATGGGATTGTGCATTCACTTCCATACCAAAGCAAAAAACGTGTCCAATTTTAATCTTAAATATGAAATGGGGGAGTTAGAACCTCTCCGTTAATAGAGGAATAAGTGCTTAAAAAAAGAAAGGGAAATACAACTTTCATTGATATATTTATCATTTTAAATCCAATAAAATTAAAATTTTGTCATTAAAAACAAAAATATATATACACATGACTCTTCATTAATGGAGAAAATCTTTATTCGTAATAGGATAGGATTGTGCATTCACTTTCTGACTAAAGGAAAGAAGATGGCCTATCAACCATATTAAAATACAAACTACTAAGGTCAAAGCTAATATGTGAATATTGGTTCGTTTGGAAGCAAACTGTTTTATAGTTGTTGAATGAAAAAATTTGTTACGGATTATTGTTTTGAGCACCTTTTAAATGTCACAGTGACATTATACGACTTTAGAATAGAAGTCGTGATGGTGGAATACTACTTCTGATGAAGGTAAAGTCGGGTTAACGAAAAACAACTTCAAGGCAGAAGTCGTTATCAACCAAAACGACTTCTGAAGTCGTTATCATAAAAAACGACTTCAAGAAGAAGTAATTACAATGTAGCTCATTTGATAAAAAGAAACTTAATTTTTAAGGAGAAGGTGGGTTCGACTCATTCCGATGACAACCTCTAATGAATGTCTTTGATTTATGATCGTTTTTAGCTTGAAAGTTTTGAGTTTTTTAACTATGATTCGGTTTTGATGAATTCTTAGGATTTTAGGTCATTTTTTGGCTGTTTTATGTAGGATAATTGGGTAGGAATGTATGTGTTTGGTTTTGTAAGTCTTAGGTCACAATTTGTATGTGTAGGTTAGGGTTTTGTAGAGTTTTGGTCGTGAATGGTATATGTGATTAAGGATGGCGAATTTATTGGTAAAGGTCTTGACTTTATGTTGCAAGGTAGAATTATGTGGTTGTTTGGTTTTGTAGAAGGTGTATGAGGTTTAGGGTGGATAAAGGTGAGGACTTTATGTGAGGTTTTTTGTGTATAGAAGATGATCGGTGTTTATGAGAGTAGGTGTCACAGTTTGAAGGGAGTTGTACGGTAAATGAATTGTTGTGTGTGTGATGCACAAGGGAAGGTGGAAAAGGAATGAAAAGGGAAGTGCCACAAGCTTGGAAGCTTGATAAGCTATGGTGTTCGCCTCGAGCAAGGAAGCTTGATAAGACCTGGTTAATGGTGGTCACGACCAACCTAGGTTTAGGAGAAACACTCTCAATTAAAAACACTTTAATTTTAATTAATATTCCACTTAACTTCATTAATGCAATTTGATTACATAAATAGGCAAGCAGCTAGGCTCCCTTGAAAAATAAAACGAAAATAATAATTGAAATATAAATTGAAAACCTAATTAAAACTTAGACTAAGTCCTAAAACTAATTAAATTGGAAAAAGAAAATAAAATCTTAACTAAGTCACTTAATTGAATTCGGTTGGGACTTAAAAGATTTGACTTAGTCTTGGCCGAAGTATTCATATGTTTTGATTAAAAAGAATGCAACTTTAAAGCCTTTAATGACGTTGGCCGAATTTGAGGTGATGTATAAAATCTTCAACATTATCTTTAATCCCTTGGATCATGATGGTCATGTTAATTTGAACTCCACTCTGATTTGTGGCTGGCCGAATTTGTGATGATTAAATCGCTTAATCTTCACATTATCTCTAAGAAAAATAGAAATAGACTTCCATAAACCAAGCTGGTTGATCTCCCTTGATAATAGCCGCCCCCTCTAACTTCTTGCATCCTTCCTATTTTCATGTCAGTCTTAAGCCATGTCATGACTTGTAAGACTTGGCCTTGTCTTGTTCCTTAGCCTTCTCTTCACGTGATCACCATCATAACTTAGGCTTGATTAAATAATTGACCATTTATACAAGGAAACAAATAATTTCTCAAATTAAATGACTAAGATTACTTAATAACAAAGAACATAAATCCTAATACTACATGAAAATAAATTCTCATTTATTAAACTTAAGCGAATAAGTACTTTATCTAAAACTATGCTATGAATTCTTTGCAAGAACATAGATTCCAAGTGGTTCTCCTACTTGTAAGATTGTGCTCCACAAATCATAGGTTGCCACATTGGTTTACATCATCTTCCTTGTCCATTTTTATAACATTTTTCATTTGCATTGATATCATTTACTAAACTATAAGCCAAGTAAAACAAATTACAATGTAGCTCATTTCGTAAATAATAGTTGAATTTTCTCCTCCTTCATTTTGTACATTTTTTTTTTCCATTTTTCAAAGAGACTTCTTCTATAATCATAGTTTTTTTTAATATTCTAATAATGGTTCTTCTTCAATCAAATTGACATATCTAAATTTAATATAATTTTTTGTTGGGTCTTGTAAAAAAACAAATAATATTAAAGTTGTTAGAAAATATAATATAAAATGTATTTTTAACTTAGTAAAAATAACTATGAATGGAGGATGTTTCTTTGAAAAATGGAAAAAATAAAAAATATGTACAAAATGTAGGAGGAAGGGCTCAAACCCACCTCCTCCTAAAAATTTCAACTATTGTTTACCGAAAGAGCTATAATGTAGTTTGACTTGTTTGGCTTACAATTTAGTTAATGATATCAATGCAAATGAAAAATATAATAAAAGTGGACTAGGAAGGAAACAAACCCACCTTCTCCTTAAAATTGAAGTTGTTTTTTACCAAATGGACAATATAATTGCATTTTTCTAAAGTTGTTTTCGATGATAACGACTTCAGAAATCGTTTTGGTTGATAACAACTTAAATCTTGAAGTCATTTTTGCTTAACCCGACTTTACCTTCATTAGAAATTGTATTCCACCATCACACTTTTATACTGAAATCGTATAATGCCACCATGATTTTTAAAAGGTGCACAAAACGATAATCGATAACAATTTTTTATTCAACGGATATAAAATAGTTCGCTTCCAAACGAACTAATATGCACGTCGCATATTAGTTTTGGCCTTAATTAAGATCATCAATACCATTTTAGTTAACATCATAATTTATTCCCAGTGTATCTCACATTTCATATCATCAAGCGTGCTGAGTGCAACCATTCCTATATGTGGCAAGTATTTTACCAAATAAAGATCACTAGTCTTATTTTGGTTTCCCATTTATGTCCGAGTCCATTACAAAGTGATATTTAATTAAAAAGAAATTTACAAAAACATAAACTCATATTTTTATATTACTCGTTAGAATTTAATTTCTAGGGACATGAAGATATTTTTTGAAACGATTATTGTTCCACTACTCCTACCTTTGTCGTCATCTCATTACTTTTTCATTATTTCATTTTATAAATTCATAAAAATATGGTAATAGGAGTACATGTTAGTTTCTTATTTAAATAGAACATATAAGTTATACCGATGTGAATGAGCTGGCATATGGGCTGGTTGCAAGACACCTGAAGTACTTGCTTAGGCCCAACATGATTTTATGTTTACATATATGATTATTTTTCCCATAACCTACGGGAAAATAATCATAATTCATAAGTGATCTTACATTATATATGAGAAAAATAATCATAAGCGATCTTACATGTGAACATTTGCAAATAATAGTGAAATCATATATGGACACATGAAAATAATTATTCAAACCTTATTTAAGGTTAAATGTGAACAATTTTCTTTTGCATATGTTGATGCCTAACAACGATACTTATCTAATTTAATTTCACTCCTTACTATATGATATACGTTGCTTGCTAAAACCATCGCACTTTGTTTTGAATTTTTATTATTGCATCTGTGTTGTAAAAAAGATAATGTAAAGTTTCCTCATTAAAATGAGTTCTGAAAATATGAGTTCACACCCACAATTTTTTTTTAAATTTCCAAAATACCCTTTTCCTCCTTCCTCATTCATCATTCACTGCACTTCTACCCCAATTCGTGAACACGTGACAGGAGTACCATAGGTATGCAAAGAAAGAAAACTTAGAGAGCCATATAAGTTGTGATATTATCAAGAAAAGTAACTAATTGGTTTTTGTATGTAAAATCTAATTAAAGATATCTTTTAAATAAGATTGTGAAAGTATAAAGTGTACACAAGTAATGATATTTGAGAAATTTAGGTATGAAATAAAAAATATATTTCTTCCTATTTTTTTTAATAGGAGGGAGGAAGTACATAATAAAGCGTAAAGATTGGCCGGTAGTCTAGTCACTTAAGCTATTAGTGACAAATTCTTTCAATTACTAAACACACAACTACTTTAAAAAATAAAAGGAAAAACAATGATATATTTATTAGTTTAATTATAATGAAATTATACTTTTACCACTAAAAATAAATGGAAAAATATGCGTTTACCTCTTCATTAATAGAATGATGAAAATCTATTATTCTCATTGATATCCCAAACCAATCAAATGTCATTTAATTGGGATAAAAAATTATAAAAATGAAAACTAATAATATTATATATTATTTCGTAAAATACTATTGAATAAAGACACGAGGACTATATCTTTTTGAGATATGGAATCCATGTAAATCATTCTTGTTAGTTACTACCTACTATAAAGATAAAATTCTTGAAAATGGAAAGGATTGTTGTTGGTTACTACCTACTCTAAAGATAAAATTCTCAGATTTTGTTGAACATACTTATTGAGGTTAATAGGTTGGCCCATCCAACTTGTTAGTGGAATTCGATAACATGGTAACATTTTTTCCTCACTAGATTGAAAGTTAGTAGATTTGCTCCGACATGGTAATAGAATATAATTTCCTTAGAGACAAAATTTTCTGCTTTAACTACATGAGGATTGTCTTCTATAGATGGATGATATTTGTGGGTTTAAAAAATTAATAATAATAAAAATTCTAAAAATATTTTCTATATAAATAGTACTATAATATTATGGAGAGAAAACAAATAAAAATTGTATGTAAAATTGTGTGTGACTGTTGTAAGTTCTGGGATAGTGTGATCCTCCAAACCTGAATCTCTTTCTTGATCTCTCCGCCAAATAACTTGTTCCCTCACATTGTTCTCAACGTAACTCGTTCATTTCCATTTATAACCCTTTCTCACATCACTCCCATTCTCATTGCAAAAATAAAAATAAAAATAAATCCTCCATTTCTCGTTTCTCTGATTCCATATCAATTTCACTTGATCACTATCTTACATATCTACATTAACGATGAATCCTTACATTATCGGTGTTGTTGTTCCTCTCATCATGCTCCTCTTTCGTAACTCCAATAACCGCAAACGCCGTGGTTTACCCGTCGACGTCGGCGGCGACCCCGGCATGGCGATCCGCAACCACCGCTTCACTTCTCCGCTGAGTTCCGCCTGGGAGGGCGTGACCACACTCGCGGAGATGTTCGAGCGTGCATGCAAGGTGCACCACGATAGGTTGTTGCTCGGGACACGCGAGCTGATCGCGAGTGAGATCGAGACGGTTAACGGAAGAAGCTTCGAGAAGGTTCATCTCGGTGAATATAAATGGCTTACGTATCGTAAAGTTTTCGAAGCTGTTACGGCTTTCGCGTCTGGTTTGTCGAAGATAGGTCATGTTAGGGGAGAGCGTATTGCTATATTTGCTGAAACTAGAGAGGAATGGTTTATTGCACTTCAGGTGTTTGTTTTTATGGTTCGAATAACGTAGTTACAAATTTTTACCATGGGGTTTATGATCGTGTGTAACTTTTTTTTGGTTCTTTCAGGGTTGCTTCAGGAGAAATGCGACCGTTGTGACTATATATGCGTCTTTGGGAGAGGAAGCTTTATGTCATTCACTGAATGAGGTTCTCTCTATTGCTTTCTTCACTATTTTTTTGGGTACCAACAAGTGTCACTCCCGGACATCGAACCCTTTTACCCCTTTGGTCTTTGGTCATCGTGGGGATCTAGTAGGCCTCACATTACTAGACCAACGACTTGTTGGTGCTTTTTTCACTATTTGTTGAGAACTCTTGATAGTAAAAATATTAACAGAAAGGAAAAGAGACAAGAAAATTGAACTTGTTTTAATTGCATATAAGAATTAAGATATACTTATTCTGTTTATATGATGAGGAAAAAAGGATTATATGATGATGAGGAAAAATAAAAAAAGGATATGTTTACTTGTTTAGTTTGGGAAAACCTCTGTTTTCCTTTCCTGCTTTGATTAATAATTGCAAATACATTATTTCCATTTTATTTCATGTTTCCAAATATTAGTAGTGAAACAACACAAATCTTTGAATACAAGAAATATAATAAAAACAAGATGACATTTTTGCAATTATTTATAAAAAGAAAATGAAAATGGAGAACATTTTCTTAAGCCGAACAAATCGTTAATGTCTTTCAAAACATCACTTTTCTAAAACATGCATCTGGCAGTAGTAACAGAACAACAGAAATGCCATGAAGACAATCCTGTATCACAAGTCACAACAATGTGCATAAAATGGTCCTTAAAATTTATCTCGTTCACATGCAGCCATCTGCAGTGCTGTAGAAATATTATTTGCACCTCTTAAGGTGGCATAATATAAAGGACTAGCACAATTCTCTTAAGGTCTGTATTTGTACCAGGTTTCCAATTTTCCTAAAAAAAACAGCAGTGGTAAGAATGGAAAGGAATGATGGGCAACAGCTATCTCTAATTAATGAGGAGGTGAAAGGAAGGAATGGTGGGATGAAAGGCCAGCAGAAGGGAGATTGAGTGAATGCTTATGATCTTAATATTTTACTCTCACTAATCGAAACATAAATGATATAAACAGAAAAGGCAGTTGTTTTTTGGGTAAACCAAGGTTTTACTTTATTTAATTTTCCATTTTCTCATAAACAAGTTGTTGATCAAGCCTCATTTCCCTTCTTTTCCTTTGTAATTTAATTGTTTCTAAAACATCACGCAACTGCTCAACATGCAATTTCTAAAGTGTATTTACTGGTACAAAACTCAACTTTGTTTCATGGAGTTTTTAACTTCGCTGCAACTTGTTCTCAGTATTGAGATCTAGTTTCTGGATTTTGTCTATGGTTCGAGATGATTTACTGATATTGTTATGTTTTTTTTACTATCATTTTAGTTCATGTGCTCCCTCTTTCATAACATTGCTTTCAAAATCTGTGCCAGACAGAGGTTGTAACTGTGATATGTGGGCGCAAAGAATTAAGAGCACTTGCTCTTATTAGTGGACAACTTGACTCAGTGAAACGTGTGATATGCATGGATGATGATATCCCATCTGAAGCCTCGTCTGTTCAGCATGGCTGGACTATCACTTCCTTCAGTAATGTGGAGAAACTTGGTCGAGAGAATCCTGTTGATGCCGATTTACCTCTTCCGGCGGATGTTGCTGTTATAATGTACACTAGTGGAAGTACAGGCTTGCCTAAGGTTAGAAGCATCTTTAAGATGTATAGTTTTTCCAACGTTAACTTCTCTATCCTTTAACTGTATTAAACATTTAAACTCCTCTATGTAGTTTGAATGGATCTAAAAGTTGCTTGCTTTCCTATCATTTTCCTTTTTCTTTGTTTCTTTCTTTTTCTTATACTGCTTCTTTAATTTCTTTGTTTTGCATAGGGTGTGATGATGACACATAGAAATGTCTTGGCAACTGTCTCAGCTATAATGACAATAGTTCCTAACCTTGTTGATAAGGATGTGTATCTAGCATACTTACCAATGGCTCATATCCTTGAATTAGTAGCTGAGGTACGGCTGAATAAATATATCAGTTTAAAAGACATTTGCTTAGAATTTATTTTCCTCTGTTTTCTGGTCTTGCATGTTTTGACAAACTCAACTACTTGTTTAGAATTTGATTGCCTCTGTTGGAAGCGCTATAGGATATGGATCTTCTTTGACTCTAACTGATACATCAAACAAAATAAAAAAGGGAACAAAGGGAGATGCCACTGCATTGATGCCAACTGTGATGGCAGCTGTTCCAGCAATTCTTGATCGTGTACGCGATGGAGTGTTCAAGAAGGTACTTGATTTGTGATGCAATTGAAGAATAACACCTACATGTTTTGCATTGATAGTATCTAGTATGTTTTTTTTAACTTGTGGAATGAACCTTTTAGATATACACTCAGTGTAGCAAGACTAAAACTTGACCATGCAGGTAAATTCAAAGGGAGGATTATCGAAGAAATTGTTTGATATAGCTTATGCACGGAGGTTGCATGCAATAAATGGTAGCTGGTTTGGTGCCTGGGGCTTGGAAAAATGCCTATGGAATTTTCTTGTGTTTAGAAAGGTCAAAGCAATTCTGGGTGGCCGTATCCGTTTTATACTGTGTGGTGGTGCTCCGCTTTCTGGTGATACCCAAAGATTCATCAATATTTGTCTTGGGTCAGTTTCATCAATCTTCCTTTTGCCCATAAATTAAAGAATAAATATCATTTGAGAAGAAAAGGACTGAAGCATTATAGCATATGATAAGATATGTTCAGAGTGAACTAGAAAAAACACATTGACTAGCTAAAGCTTTGCAGTCTCTTTGCATGTCTGCAAATGAGATTGCAATAAAATAATCATGAGCTGAGAAGACCATTACATCCCATAAAAGGGGAAACTAATTCAACTTGTTTGAAGTTTGAATTATTTATTCTATCATGACCACTGCGCATTACATCCCATAAAAGTAATTCGCAGTTGATGATGAACGGCCGTAATATAAGTTGTTTTTTGTTCCCAAATCTATATCTCAAGCCTAAGTTTTCTTTTGCATATTTCCACATAATTCAGTGCCAGATTCCTGAGAATCTAATATTTTCCTATTATGTAATAGCAGCATTACCGTAAGTCAAGATATGGAAGCTTAAGTCAATATCAAAAGCTGTAGTTTTATTTTGTATATTTCCACTTAATTCACGACCAGATTCCTGAGAGTCTAATATTGTACTATTGTGTAATAGCACTACTACTGTGAGTCAAGATATGGAAGCTTGTTTCATTCTGGTATAAACTGCTTCTCTCTGTTATTTATGGCCTTCAATAATATCCTTCAACTGGGCTTTATAGTTGACATTAACAATGATTCACGCTTCTGGGGATCTTTTGTTGTTGTTGTTGTCTTGTTGAAAAACTCAACTCCCATTTCAATTATGGGGTTATGTAAGGATATATTACTAGATTCACTCTAAAATGACATCTGCTAAAGTATTACTAGCTTTACTCATGTACATCCAAATCTTTTTTGCTTTTCAGATCTCTTGTATTATCTTTTTCTTTTACATTTAAGTTTGGTTGTCTTTTTCAGTGCTCCAATCGGTCAAGGATATGGTCTGACAGAGACTTGTGCTGGTGCGACATTCTCTGATTTTGATGATACATCTGTTGGCCGAGTTGGACCACCTCTTCCTTCCTCATATGTTAAGGTAGTGATTGATCAGATTTTGTTCACCTTTATACATTTTAACTTACGAATTACAGCCTCTTCGCTTGTGATGGTAGATTGCCTACATCTACCCTCGTGTACGGGCTGCCCTTTTATACATTTTAACTTATGAATCATTTTACCAAAGTAAATGCTTTTTTTATTCAAAATTTATGTGGGTTTCATTTTATATTATTGTTTAATGGAATAATACTACATTACTACTTCAATTGATGTAACAAACTATTGTATGGGTTAGGCATCTCTATTTACAAATTTTCCGTTCTCGGATAAAAAAAACACTACTGCTCCTGTAGATTTTGACTGGCTACTCCTTGCATTTTATGTTATTGCACATGATACATACGGTCAATATCAATTTCTTATTTAATTCAGGAAGAAAAAAATTGGCGCTCTCTTTTATGATTTAGGCCTTTTGAGTAGCTGTTTGTATCAGCAAGAGATACCTAGTTCAGATCCCTAAATTTATTTATTATCTTAGTTATGTACATTCTCTTACAGGTTCAAAATTTAATCTATTTTGTAACATTTTGGCACATTTTCTTCTGACACATCTCTAGAGTGCTTTTCTATATTGTTATCATTACTTATCAATTGATTTGGCAGTAGGGGCTTTGGTGCACAACCAAAAGAATTGACTCAACCATGAAAATATATATTTATCATTATTAATCTAAAATTAAGCTTGCAAATTACCATTATTTTCATGCTTCCTGATTTCAAGTGTTCTGAAATCTTGCTGGTGATGTTGCAACTGAATACAATTAATAGCATTTACTACGTATCTATCCTCTTCCTTGTGATCCTTAAGAACTCTTGCTTGGTACAAAACCTGCCTTTGTCTTGCTTTCTAGTATTATAATGCAATGTACGGAGGCTTCAGGACAAAGCCATGAATTTTACTATGATTATCTTATAATGGTGGTTTACTTTCTCTCTCAGCATTTAAGATTTAAGTAAATATTGCTTATGTTAGCATTTGGTATTTTTTTACTCAGCTAATTGACTGGCCTGAAGGTGGATATTCAGTTAATGACTCGCCAATGCCCCGTGGTGAAATTGTAATTGGTGGTCCAAATGTCACTCTTGGATACTTCAAAAATGAAGAAAAGACAAGAGAGTCTTACAAGGTATAGTTTTTTTGTCCTTGGAAGATAAAGGCTAGTTGGGATAAGTATAACTTCTAATTTTCTACTATTGCTGTGGTACGTCATGTTAGATATAAACCCATCCATGACTTTTTACCTGGTGCTAGTAATGCATGTTCTTATGAGAGTTGAGTGGTCATAAGCCTCTATGATCGAATAGTTAGGAATTTGATCCTTATCACCTCTATTCTTGTAAATAGAAGTCAAATTTCAGCACACGGTAGCTGGGCTTAAGCATTGTCCATGCTTTAAGCCCCAAGTGCTCTTATGTGAGGAGACATCAGGTATAAAATCATTCATGAAATTTCACCTAACAACCAGCTTTTATGAGTGCTGGTACTTGACAGTTCTGCTTTGTGAATTTGAAAATTGTATTTTGCTGCTTTTTCGTTCTATTTTTTATAATTACATATGCTTATTTGTGTATCTTTTGTTGTAAAGGTTGATGAAAGAGGAACAAGGTGGTTCTATACTGGTGACATAGGGAGATTTCATGCAGATGGTTGCCTTGAGATCATTGATCGAAAAAAGGACATAGTTAAACTGCAGCATGGAGAATACGTCTCCCTAGGAAAGGTATAGATATTGGTTTATGGGAGGCACCATTCTTAATATTCTATGACTAATTTATTAAGTACAGGTTGAGGCAGCTCTTCTTGGCAGCCACTTTGTGGACAACATCATGGTGCATGCTGATCCTTTTCACAGTTACTGTGTGGCACTCGTGGTGGTTTCTCATCAAGCATTGGAAGAGTGGGCTTCAAAGCAAGGAATTGCTTATTCTGATCTTTCAGAACTATGCAGGAAAGATGAAACTGTAAAGGAGGTGTATGCATCACTTTTTAAGGTATGCCTTTTGGAAGTCTTTTTAAAACCTAGCTATAATGTTCTTTTCTGTTTTTAGAAGGTGCATTTGTACAAGTCATCATTAAAATCTAGTTAAAATACTACGGTGGTTTTTTAGGCTAACACCAGTTCTTCATCCAAATTTGTGTTACACGATGCTTGTTTGGACAGTTGGAAAATTTGGAATGAAAATCATCTGACATTTGCTTTGTAGAATGAGATGTGGGAGAATTGAAAGTATAGTGGCAACTAATTTGCAATCCACCCCATAAATTTAGTCACTTTATTTGTATGAACTCAACTTGAAAGTGGTTTTTCACCGTCTACCTAGCAAGAATGAGTGAAAATCACAAATACCTTTCAATCCTTAGTGGTAAGAATATCATTACTTTTAGTTTAGATCCCGGTGGCTCTTTTTTTTCTTCCTTTTGTCTCAAGGGGAAAATCTCTAGTATGTACTCCGTAAAGGGACATCTCATAGAGACATAGATCATTTGTGATTACAACCTACACGGTATTGATTACCTTGTTGCAAATGATGCAGTATTATTCCTATTCTTATTATTTAAATTTATGAAAACCATATGCAGGAAGCAAAGAAGGCTCGGTTGGAAAAATTTGAGATTCCTGCAAAACTGAAATTACTTTCTGACCCATGGACTCCTGAGACTGGCCTAGTCACTGCGGCTCTCAAGATCAAGAGAGATATTATCCGAAAGGCTTTCAGTGAAGAGCTCTCTAAGTTATATGCTTCATAGAGTACGCACAAACACTGTTCTGGTTACTCATCCCACTGAAAGAAGCTACTGTTCCTTTATAATTTTACCATTTCTTTAATGTTATTGTTGAGTGGGAGAATTTTGAATTTTGCTTGTCATTTTAAATTAGTTTTATCATGCATACCCAGGCTTATTACTACAATGCCAAAAGGTTGAATAAAGAGTAATGCTAGTATGCTACCAAGAGTTATCGTCCTCTATAGTCTCTACCAAACACTTCATAGAAAGCCCATCAGCTATTCCATAGTTTGTGCCACTTCATGTACCATTAGCTTGTGATTGGTCAGAAAAATACTTAATAATTAAATTTTAACTTAAATATATTTTTTCTAATCAATCACAAGTTCATATCACATGGAGTGACACAAACTGTGGAACAACAGATGTGTACCCCACTTCATATCACTTCTCAATAACCAAATGAAACAAACTTATCCAATCAACTATTTAATTATCTTTAGCCAATGATTTAGGTGTTAATGATAGTTATTGTTTCAATAGGTTAGCTAATTTGGTTAATGGGAGGTGTGTCAGGAAGTACGTAGGTTTCTTACTTTTGGCGGAATTTTGCTACATCCTGCTTACTTTCTTTGCTGTGTATTGAATTGAATAGGATATATATATATATCGATTACGAATGGGATGTATATGCATGTTCTGATTTTCGTTGTGCAAGTTAAATAAGATATTGCACCATCATAAATACATTATAAATTATGGCGAAGTTGTAGTCCTACGTCAAGGAGCAATGATTGGTAGCTTTCTTTTTAAAAAAAATGAAACTTGTATATATTTATTTATCTCTTTAAAGAGAGATAAATAATGAAACTGAATAATTTTGATTATTTAGTAGATATAAGATAAATTAAAAAATATATTATAGATTCAAGAGTAATATCTATTCACATTCAGGATTAAAATAAATTTATATATAGTCAATTTGTTATTTGTTTATATTATTATATTTAAAAGTTAGTAATAATTAATTATAAATAGTAGATGATGCAATGATATTATAAAATGGAAGGTAAATTGAAGATAAATGGTAGGTTTTAGAGACATATTAGAATATATGAAAATATTTTAAATGATCTTACTAAGAGTATTTATAGATGTTTATATATAGAGGTAATATCTCATGCTATTATGATAGTTTATTAGATTTGTTAGAGTATCTTAGTAGATTTCCTAGAATTTAGATTACTTTATAATTTGTTATATATAAGTAAGAATAATATAAATATTGGCTGCATTTGCTTCCAGATTGTGCTCTCTTAAAGAGAGGGTTGTAATTGTATTATATTTTAACTAGGGATAACTTTAGCTTTTAAGGATTAGATGAAATGTTTGGAACAAGTGATTAAGAAAGTGAGTGGTTGAGATAACACGGCATGTCCCAAACTTGATGAATATAATACATCTTGCCCCAAATAGTTTTCATTTCATATTGTTTTTGACTTTGGGTTTTTTAAGACATTTATACGATTATTCGTCATCAACCTTAAATAATTGTGAGGCTTAGGTAAGTAGGAAGATGTACCAACTCTCTTGCAAGTTTCTGGATAATTTCGGGTCTATATGTAGATTAATATATATTCTCTCTTAACCAGAAAAGTAATATTTTCGTTGGATCAGACTGCCATAGTCTCCAAACACTAAGGAGTTCCATTATCATTAAGGTATGAGAAAAGAGAAAAGTGAAGAGTTACAAGTGAGAAACCATATCTTGAACCAAAACCTTAATATATTAGTTTTATGTGTATTTTTCACTTATAAACTTTTTTATTCTCCTCATATCCAACGTAAGACTTTATATTTGGATAAACCATATAATTTAATTTTATCCGTACAAAGTTTCCCCCAATTTGATTAACTTACCCAACATCCCTCTACGTGTACCCCTTTCAATTTAATCCTTATTACAACTTATTTTGAGTATTTAATACACTGTAGACACGAACCATTGCCTAAACAGAAATTTGGGTAGAATAATATTTGGAAATATCATTACTCAAAGTAGTAATAATTAATAACATTATTATTACAACATTATTATTCACGACCAATTATTATTTTTACCACGTAATTCAATATTTAAGCAAACACAGAGATTCCACTTTCTCCCGTAGAAGAAGGTTGTAAGGCACGAATGCGAATATCATATTTGGTATAACTTGTTGCTTCAGATTCTGAGACAAGAGAAAACGTTGAAGTGTAGCCATTGTAAGCATATCCAATATGGTTGCAACACTTGCGACAAAGAAGTTTTGTTCTTCGGCGAAATAAACCACATGAGTTCTTTAAAAAATGGGGTGCACATTCAATTTCATCAAGCTTCATAAATCTGCTATCATCAATGTGGAGAATGATATAATACCTCGCTTTATTGATTTTCCATATTTAGAACCGATTGATGAAATGTTGCGGTTGGAAGAGGATAAGTTAAGCTCATACCCGCAACTACCACAGCTGCTAATAGATTGATAGATATGCATTATAAAATCGAAAATTTAAGAACAAGAATTATTATTATGTATAAATCTTGACCAAAGTGAATTATTATTATGTATAAATCTTGACCAAAGTAAATTATTATCATGTAATGAAAATCTCAACAATCATTGATTAGCAGTTTACCCTACTATTTGAGAGAATCCAGAAACATTCTATTCTATTGAAACTTATAGCATCAATCACAATCCACAATCCGCAGGTACATGAGTTAACACAGTAAATAAGTTAAGAATGTTAAGAACGCATTATGAAGTAAATCTTAAACTGAAAATATGTATCATGGACCTAATGGTTGACTTATATGCAAAGAGAATCAAAGTTGCCACTCTTTCTCAGTTATGGAAAATTGAAATACAAAAAGAAAACATAATATGAGAGAGAAGGTGAAAGAGAACCTGTAACGCACATCCCTTTGAGAAGAACTTGAATAGGAAGGAGAAGTTCGGTTGTTATTGTTAAACACTGAATTATTATTCATATTTATTATTTCACGATGAATATGAATATATGATGATAACTTCTGAATAGAATAACTAAGGAGACACAGTTACATCAGAGAAATACGCAAGTTACAGACACAGGAGAAAGGAAAAAGGAAACTGCTTCTTCACTTCTTGTATATGTCGACGACTTTGACTCTACCCAAACGACTCTGTTTTAAGTGGCCCACAAATACACAATTAGGAAGTAACAAAAATTCTTGCATTATCGATAAGACGTTGTTCGTGTAAGGTCTCGTTATACTCTAAGAATGACTAAAAATTAAGAATACGATTCTTGTGAATGATACTCATTAGGGAGACTCCTTACACATAAGGTTAGAAATACTCTTAGATTAAGAAAGATTTATTGCATTAATCTTTCTTAATCACATAACTCATTATACTTGGTAGATATGGTTATATTTTTCATAAGCATAATGTTAGTGATTTAATCTTCCACACTTATATGAAAAATAATTTGTTAGTAAAATTAACTGTAATGATATTTATATTTGGAAATAAATTAATCTATTTAGTCTTACCAACAAAACCAAAAAGAAGTGATTTGCATTAAACGTTAAAAGAATTCTCTTTAATATTGGAGAGAAAAATTTTTATTTGTATATTTGCATCTAAATAAAAATGTCATATATTATTATATGTGAAGGATGAAGTGTCACATGCTTCTACGTGATGTACCTGTCCCTAACTCCATTAAACTGTGAATGCAGCTATGCTCATTTTTTTTTTGTATTATCATGGGTATCACTATCATATAAGTAAGAAATTGATTCATTTTAAGATATGTAATTATCCCTCATAATAAATGGAGTTCTCTAAAATAAATTCTTGACATTTTAGTTATTATTTTTTTTAAATTGCGGAATCTTACGCTACTCAACTAACACTTTAATGGTGGTAGCAACACTCATTAATCAAGTAAGTGTGGAGATTCATTCATTAAACTGTTCTTTCTGATTAGTAGCCCTAAAATAGTGCCAAATATTTCTTTGGGCTTTGTATGGATACATAATCTTGGGCCTCCTCCTGTGTCCCATTATATATTTCCATATACTTGCAGCGATGTTCCATCATGATCAAGGTTAGTAACTTAGTATAGTGGATGATTGTTTTTTCTTTTTAAAAATATAAAATGCACAATTTGTCTCTAATGTGAACAAAATTATATAAGTATAGAACATGTTCAATGACTATGACAAGATGATACTTTTACAAGTTTTCCTCCTAATATTGTCTCAATTTCATTAATTATACTGATTGCTGAATAGTGTCACATACGATAAAGGTTAATGCAAAACAAAGGAATGATTTTATCTTTTATGTGCTGAATCAAATAAAAAGTGCAGAGATGATAAAGTTACTGACTAAAAACCCATTGCACTGAACATATAATAACAAAGAAGTATTATTTTTTAAAGTACAACAAAGTGGTTAGTGTCTAATCCTCTTCTTCATCTGTGACAAATTTACCAGTACCAGGATTCAAAGCAGCAATGAAAAAGAAAAGAACGTTGAACAACACTAGTGGTTCAATTTCATTAACTGGCACCCCAGTCTCAATGTTGAGTTGAGCAAGAGCTCCCTTCCCAGTAATAATTTCTCCAATCAAAGAGAAAGCGAAACCCAATTGAGCCAATCTTCCAACAAATAGTTCATTGGACTTGGTAAATCCAAATAAAGGACCTGATAAATAATACACAAAAAAGGCACCCCAAAATTTTAATAAGAATTGTTTAAACATGCTAACTGTTATATTTTTATAAAAATGTTTAGGTGAGTTGGATTACATGGTTAAACCGAAGTTAGACCTCACGATTTTAAGTGTTTATAGAAGTATTTTTAGATTGGTCTTCACATGCGTGTCAAACCCAAAGAATATAATCAAATCCTTATCAATTAAATAAACAATAAAAACCTTTTCCTATTATAAATGTATGGTATATTAATAGAGTCCAAATCATCTCTAATACTCGTATTGAAATATGTACAGAATGACATTATTAAATCTAAAAGTTATTTTATTTTAAATCATGACTAATAAATATTTATTTGTAACATATGTCACAATTTCCACTTAGTAATGGATCCTACGGGAGATGACCCATATTCATATTAAATAACTTTAGTTTATGAAATGTGTTATAAAACTCGAAATCTGTATAAATGTTGAGAAATTTATGGTTATGAAACATTTTCCTAGTGTACAACATTAGAAATGATGAGAATTTACCTCCTTCTTGAAGACCAAGAACTCCTCTAAGGCCTTTACCAGGAGGAATAATAGCCTTATCTAATCCAGTGGCAGGTTCATCATCAACAAATTTACCACGGTCACCTAGAGCTCCAATGGCTCCAAGCAATGTGAAAAGGATAAAGAAAAGGAGAAGAGGCTCAGCTTCATAAATTGGAACTCCTGTTTCCAAATTCAATTGTGATAGAATTCCTTTCCCTGTAAGTCCTTCACCTAACAATGATGCCTGCAAATGCAGTAACCCATGCCTTAAATTATGTACTACCTTTATGCATCACATACATTCGCCACTTTGGTATGTTTGGACGAATAAAGAGGAGAGATTCATTCATTCTTTATCTTAGTCATCAATTTTATAGAAATTCAATAGTTATAATTGAGTGTTGATTATATAGGTTTTATGTCTAGATATGGTTATAAATTCTCTTGTTTGACTTGCGTGAAAAAAAATACTCTTTATAAGCAAAAATCACAAAAAATAAAAATAAAATATGTTTTGCTCTAAAATAACCTACCAACTTTTTTAAATCAGTAAAAACATTAGCTTGTCTCAAAACAATTATTTTTCCTCATAAAAATCCCTTTTTCATAATTTAACGAGTTTGTTTAAAATATCCAGTTAAACCTGAAACAATTTTTTTTTGATATATAGTAATATTTAATATGGTTAAAGTATATCAATCTAGACTATTAAATCTGATATATGATTTACATTATTATATCTCCATTAATATATATATATAATTTAATATAGACCCATGCAATATAGTGTAAAGAAACCCCACCTTAATACTTATAGTTAGTTTGTTAAGATCTCTAAAATTTTGTTAAGAGAATATATCTTCCTAATACCCTTGACCCTAGTCTATTAGTTACCTGGAGGATTAAATTAGCATATTCAAATCTATTTTGTAAATATATTTAGATGTGACTATTTGCGAATAATTATATCAACTTATAATATAAACTATTAATTAGCTATCCCTTATTATTTTCTTAATGATGCAATTAACTGTACATTCAAGTTAAAAACACTAACTTTATGCAAAGTATTTCATTTGTTTTGCTGAAAGAAAAGTAAATTTCACTCACTGCAAAACCAATCATGGCTACACGACCCACGAAGAGCTCGTTCTGCTTAGTAAAACCAATTCCTCCAGAAGTGCCAAAGATACCATCTTCAACTTTTTGCTTTGGCTTCTCAACCTGTATAAATCTCATAAAACCATATTCAGAGTGATGAAAAATGAAACCTTAGAATACACATAAGTTGTATTTTAAAAAATAAAAAAAACGAGTACCTTCTTAGGAGGTGCTTTGGTCTTAGACTTAAATAGAGCAAGTGTTGTGAATGTATGAGATGAAAAATGCAAAGAATTATTAGGAAGTGGGTTGAATGAGAGATGAGAAAACTTAGGCCTTAGTTTTTGACTTTGTAGTTGAAGCAAAGGGTCTTTCTTCAAACTCACTGAATAGCTACTAGAGACACTAGACATGAGCATAATGCTTTGTGCCATTTTTTCAGTGTGATTACCTAAGTAGCTGCTTCACTATGTTGTTGGGGTTGGTATGAAGAATTTATTAAACTATAGTGAAATATGAATGTGAATAACATCTTTAACAAAGGGTGTGGATATGGTGCAAGATTTAATGACAGGCAACTAGAGTACCCACGTCTCCTCTATCATGTGTTGATAATGTTTTCATTTGAGGTATTGAAAACTTAATTTTGGGGCCATTGATTTTTGCATCAACCACTCAATCATTTGTTTTATTTCTCTTTATGTTTTAAGATTTATTTAATCATTATTTAATATTAACATATACCGATTGATTAGTAATCCCGAGGGAATTCGTTTACTCCGTTATTAATTCCAGAGAAATCTAATGATTTAAATATACTTACTAATTCAAACTATTAGATTTACTTAGAATTAATGACTAAGATGTAGATTATGTTTTTAAAACTTATGATCCCCACCCTTAATAATTACTAAATTCTAAATGGAAGTAGTATTTAATTATTTGTTTATTATTACTGAGTCTAGGTGTTTGTAGGAAAAGAGATGGTAGCAAGATATTTTGGAAGTGTGGAAGTGTGTATGGTCACATTCGGTCCACAATTTAAACTCAGAAGTTACCACACATTTATTGTTTGCAAGAAATGGACTAGGAAATCTGACGTTGACAAATCCTGATTTGACACGTCCTCCAAAGTACATTACAAATGGATATTCCTAGTTTACAAATAATATTTAGGCACCAACATTTTGCACCCTGTGTTCATCGCTTGTAAAAATATGTTTCTTATTTTTAGGAAGTTGCTGATATATGAAGTAAAATAAAATATATAAAATGCATAACGGTCAATAGGTCACACATAATAATTTAGATGATTATCTATACTAAGGAAAAACCCAAAATAACCATTTACCATGGTGTAATTTGTGGTTCTCCCTATTTTACCCTTACTATTTTCTAATTTTTACAAAAAAATTTATATATAACCTAATGTTCATCTCCACTTAATATATGCTCATATTATTTGGTTAATTATTTTTTATTTTTACATTATGACTATCAGTCTTTAATGTAGAACATTACACCAATTAAATAAATTCAATTGTAAATTACAAATATTTAACACAAAATATTATGTTTGACATTTATGACATACAAACTATACATTATAAATGATAGAAAAGCGGGTTGACACTAGTATACATAAAATAAAAACAAAATAGGTAAATCATATAGACAATTTGATTTGATATTAAGTTGTTAGATTTATTAATTTTAATGTATGGCTTTTAGCTTATTTAAAGGCATGAGAATGTTTAAATATCTTATATCTTATATTATAATAATTTTTTAAATAAATTGTTAAGTCAAGTTAGAGTTTTAAATCTATACTACTTATAAAGGGAAAACCCAAAATAACCACCTATCATGGTGTAATTTGTAGTTCTCCCTATTTTGCCATCACTATTTTTTAATTTTTACAAAAAAAAAAATTATATATAACCTAATGTTCTTCTCCACCTAATATATGCTCATATTATTTGAAGGAAAATTGCAACATATTTGTTATGTCTCAAGTGATCGAATTAAGTTACAATTGTGCATAATAAATACTAGGATCAAATATCATTAAATAATAAGAGCTTATGTGGTGGTTATGCCTCGTGGGCACTTACTTTGTATATGAAAAATGATGGGGTGAGAGAGGCTCGAACTCTCGACCTCAGGATCACTCAGTAGCTATGAGACCTACGCGCTAGCCAACTGCGCCACCACCCCTCTGTTTAAGACGCTATTAATACTAAGTGAATGCAGACAACTATCATTGGTTTTCATCATAATAACAATTATGCATGCCAAATTTAAAGAACTACACCAATGTATTACTGTCCCCAGTTGCAATCAAATTCTTTATTCATGATTTCATTGTTATAATTTCAGTATTTAAATCATGATGTTATTTTGAGAAAATCTCATTTAATCATCACTTCCAAACCTTAAACAATTGATAAAAAAACAAAACAAACACGAGGCCGTTTGCCCTCGAATGAAAACAACCATTGATCTTATGCTTGTAATAATTAATGAAAGAGATTCTAATTTCTGACTAAAAAGTTGTAAGAAAAAACTGCTAAATAATAACTAAATAAGATACATACTTCAAAATAATAGTACACTTCATCAAGCTTTTCTCTTCTCTCATTCACTATGGTTATGTTGATTACTCTGCTGATTCTTCCTCTCTCTCTTAAAAGCTTTAAAGAGATCCATGCCTAGACCAATGTTCAAAATGTTCATCCCAGCCATGCCACACAGAGCCAGTGGTAGCTCAATACCCCTTTCAAATTTGTGAGCATCCTTTATGAGCTTCACTGTGATGAGAATGTGAGATGCAACCCTTGCTACAAAGAAGGTGCCCCAATTAAGGAACCATTCTAACTGAACAATTATGCTCTTTCTATCTCTAATCCCAACCATTCTTCTCACTTTTCTCACATGCAGAAAGATGGAATGCAGCTGTAACATCACAGAAAAATCATCTTGTAATTAGTACACACTAGAAAGGGGTAAGAACTAAGAACCTTGGTGCCAAATTCTAGTTTTTTAAGCAAACAGTTCATTAGATAAGTAGGGGAGTTTGGCGCAAGGTAAGGTTATTTCTTAGTGATCATGAGGTCATAATTTCAAATCCTTGAAATAGTCTCTCTGCTTGCAGGGGTAAGATTGCGTATAACTACTTTATCCAAATCCCACTAAGTGGGAGTCTCGTGCATTGGACTGCCTTTTTTTTAAGAGTTCATTAGATGGTGGGTCAAATACAAGCAAAAAGGAAGACTTTCAGACAACTGAAAGATTACTATTAAGATGCAAATTCAGAAATATTGAAATTGCTTCATTCATTCCACTATGATCCAGGCATCCAGCCATATATAGCTCCTGTACATCAGAAACAAGCACAAACTAATTCTAAGTTTCTAACTAACTAACTAATCTATAACTAACTTGTGAACTTGGAATTCTATTACAACAACAAGAACCAAACCTTTATCCAACTGGGTGGGGCCGACTACATAGATCGAACAATGTCATCATGGTCTATCACAAATCATGTTTATTGACAAAACATTGACTTCTAAGCATTTCTTAATCATTTGACTTGTGGTTTTTTTTGTCTCCCTCTTTCTCTAGGAATTGGACTAGCCTCCATTTTGATCTAATCTCCTTACGGGGGCTTCTACCGGTCTCCTCCACATATGTACAAACCACTTAAGACATGATTATACCATCTTTTCTACAATAGGAACTACTCCAACTTTATCTCTAATGCATTCATTTCTAATCATATCTTATCTAGTGTGTCCACCCATACAACGCAATATTTTTATCTCAACTACATAAACTTTATTCTCTTATTGAACTTGAAATTTGTTAACTGATAAAATTACAGCTACAGTTAATGCTTACCTCACATATTAGTGTGAGAATAAGGTAGTTGATGGTGACATTTCGATACAAAGCAAGAGTGAAGCAAATAAGGAGAACCAGGTGATGCACAAGGATAGAAGGGATCCAACCATTATATAAGTGGTGATGAAGCATATCCCACTGATCATATGCAAAGTAACCGCATGAAAAGCACAATGCCTCAAATGCCCATGGCCAAGTGCCTTCAACTAATTGTGAGTGATCAAACATTCCACTCAATCCATGACTTACCAATTGTCTCCACAAGACGAAGATCACTGCAAAAACCAGGCAATATCCATACTCCAGTTGAGAAGACAAAGAAGAAAAATTATTTAATAATGACAACATCTAAAGCAGCAAGAGAATCAACAATATGTAGGTAAAAGAATGACAGTATTTCATAGATTTATAGCTACATAAAACAGCGAACAATAACCAAGCCTTATCATAGCTACGAAAACAAGATCGCTAAAATTCAAAACTAGAGGAGATTATCAATTGATGCCTGTTGGATCAAGTGACAAGGAGCTAGTTCCCCTTAAGCAAGGTCTCTGATTTTAATAATGTAATGAAAAATGGGTGCGAGTAGAGTTTTCCTGTTAAATAGGTCCTCTTGGTTTACTCGGATTAGTCAGTGTCTAATGTGATTTCCAGATATTGACTGTGATGTACCAGAATAAAAAGATTATACATATAGGTTCCCCTAAATTATTTATGTACTTTTAGGGCTTGTTTGGGAGTTGAATTTCGGAGAGAAATGAAGGGAAATACAAGGCTTGAGAGTTATCTAAGGAGTGTATTTCATGGCTCTCAAGCCTTCCATTTTCTTTCCTTCCCCTCCAAAATCCAACTCTCAAACAAGCCCTTAAGGTCAGTTGAGTAAATGAAGGGAAAAGAAAACTTCAGAGTCATCACACCCATGTATTTTATGGTTGGCCTTTTTCATTTCCCTTCTTTCCCCTCCAAAGCTCAACTCGTAAACAACATACGCTTAGTAAGTTACGAGTCTAAAATCTCAATAATTTTGAGAAGACGGTGTCTACAAACTCAGCCATGTCATGCAATGTAGGTTTTTGGGTTCTTCTCTGAAACCTACCATTTGCCTAAGAGTTAATTTATTCCTTTATCCCTAGAAACTGTTACATTAGGATTTTGAATATATAAAACATACAGCTAGATAATTAAAATTCTGTTTATTGAAATCCTCAAATAAGCATTTAAATGAAAGAGATAGAGAGAAAGGAGAAGAGAACCTGAAACGGAGGTGACAGAAGAGTGAAGAAGAGAGACAGAGGTATTAACAAAAAGAGGGTTTGAGTTAGCGTGTGTGGAGAAGAAGAAACGGATAAGAAAGTTAGAGGTTTGATAAAATAGTGAACCAGCGATGATAGATAGAAGATCGGTGCGGTGGTTGAACAGTGTCTGGAACAGAACCGAAAACAACCATAGAAGCAAAGTGGCTGAGAAAAATGTCCCAACCTTGTTACCCATTACCCTTTGTGTTGTGTCTCTGATTACCAGTTTGATGTTTTTCTCTTTTGTGTTTTTTCTTCTTCGTTTCAGAGTTTATTTTGCAAACAAAAGGTTGGTGAATAAATAAATGATTAAATAAGTGAAACTGATTGTGAGTTAGTTCAGAATATGGATGCCATTATTGGCATAATTTAGGTCTCTTACCAATAGTTTTTAAAGACTTTTTTTTAAGGATGATTTCTTTTTTCTTTTCTCCAACAATACCCACCTTAGTTGTCTATAAGAGATAATGCCGGAAAATTTACTTTGTTGGTGCACCTTGACCGAAAAATTATGGTCTTGGTGCACCTTTTGAAAAAATTACCAAAGTAGTGTAGTTTTAGGGTAAATCGGCAACCCCATTGCCGATTTACAGAAAATAAATATTTTTTTAATGTACTCCCCCCTAACTCGGCAATGGGGGGAGTTTTTAGCAAATATATTATTTTTTTAATCTCCTCCCCCTAAATCGGCAATAGGGGAGGAGTTTTTCTCAAATAATTTTTTTTTAACCTCCTCCCGTAACTCGGTAATGGGGGAGGAGTTTTTCAATAATTGATTTTTTTTTAAATCTCCCCCCTAAATCGGCAATGGGGGGGAGTTTTGTAATAATTTTTTTTTAATTTTCCTCCCCTAACTCGACAATGGGGGAGGAGTTTTTCAAAAGATTAAATTTTTAATTATCCTCCCCCTAACTCGGCAATGGGGGAGGAGTTTTTCAAACTCTATTTTTTTATAATATTTATTTGTTTAAAATATTTTAAAATTATAACTAACACAAACCATCAAAATTAATAACGTAGAAATTTAATTTACTAAGACAAAAATGTATTACACTTGAATTACACTTGAATTTATTAATCCCATAAAAGTTTAATGACGTCTATGTGATGAAGTGCCACATGGGGGTGGTTTTCTCCTTCTGGGCGGTTGAACTCTTAATTGTTGTTCATTCCGCTGCGAGATTCTTGCTCTTCCACGTGTGACCAATTGTGGCTCCTCCTCATTTGAATCATCTTCATCTTCATCAACATCTTCAACGACAACCTCATCATCAGTATGTTGCATACCAAAAATATTTGTAGACGGCATAGTAGGACGATAATATTGTTGAGGATCATATGCCGAGAATGGTGTAGTTGAACTAGTAGCAAACATTGTTGATATTGGGTTTTGAGAACTTGATGAGAAATAATTGTATCGGGAATCATAATTTGATAACCCATATTGTTGTCGTTGTTGTTGTTGTTGTTGTTGTTGTTGAGTAACTGATGAAGTATGTCCTTGATAATGACTATCCACTGGAGTTTGTTGTGGAGAGTCAGTTTCCGGTATATCATAATGATGAGAAGGAGGAGCATCATCAATGTGGGTAGAGTATGCATTGGGGTATAGTTCAGCCAATGCTCCCATCATTTCA
>NC_032022.1:12897686-12899526 GCF_001865875.1 Lupinus angustifolius | reverse complement strand
ATACATTAGGTGAACTCGGTTACCTGATGTATCTGGCATAAGAAACCCCCTATCATTCTTAGAATGAATGCTCTTGCGTGTTGTTCAATAACTTCATCATCAGCATTGTCAGGGAGATCACCAAATGTCCTCTCCAGCCAAGTGAGCTTTAGCCTCTGCCCCATTAATTCGTTACCAGCTGGAACAGCACCCAACAACTGCATGCAAAGGTCTTCCCAATCCATACTTGTCACTCCGGTAATAACTTCTCCTTCTATCGGAATGCCAAGTTGGTAAGCCACATCTTCAAGAGTGACGATGGCCTCTCCACATGTAAAGTGGAAAGTATGTGTTTCCGGCCTCCATCTCTCGATCAATGCTAGTAATAGATGGTTGTTGATTTCTGCTGGTCCAATTGTCAACAAGTTACCAAAAGCAGTGATGCGAATAACTTGTAACACCGGCTCGGAAGGTAGTGACTGCCAGAAACAATATCTCGGTCGAAAACTACTTTCAATGCCATTCCATACATCATTTGATATATGGTCATTTTGCATTGTAAGTACTGATGTGTCAATTGGCCCTGGATTAAGATAATCCATTTAAAAGTGTTTAAGATGAGATGAGAAGAAAATGTGAATAAGTGATTGAAGTGAAAGAAGGTAAGGTATGGAATGAGGAGGTATGAGGATATATTTATAGGAGAAAAAATAAGTGGGTGAGTGTAGTGAATTCGGTGAAAAATTAAATTGAAGGAAGTTTGGTGGGGAATTAATTTGCCCTAACCTAAATCGGCAATTACAATGCCGATTTCAATTAATTTGCCCTAGCCTAAATCGTGGATGCCAGTGCCGATTTCATTGCATTTTTTTTTGGCCATAATGAATCTCGGCAATGACACTGCCGATTTTCATTTAAATATTTTGAATACACCGTGTATTAAAAGCAATAAATACTATGCAATCAATATTCAACCACTCAATATTAATTGGTGTAGTTATTATTTATTGGGTAGAGCAATATTATGCAATCAATATTTCCTTTAAATATTATGCCTGGTCAATGCAATTAATTTTTGTAACAACTAAATTTAATGAATTCAACCATAAATATATTTAATTCGGTCAAACAACCTATTGAATGCACTTAATGAATATAATTAATATACCTATCTAATGAATATAAATATAATTAATATACCTATCTAAATCGGCTACCCTATTGCTGTTTTATACAAAAATATTTAACCTAACTCGGCACCTTCATTACCGATTTGCATGGAATTAAATTTTTTTTGTACATAACTCGGCATATCCAATGACGATTTGCATGGAATTAAATATTTGGAACTCGGCAACGTGGTTGCCGATTTTTGTACGTATAAATTGCCCTAATTTCAATTCTACATATTATTCCATTCTAGGTGCTCTGCACTTTAAAACAAAAGAATCTCTGCATCAAGAAAAGAATCTCGGTATCAACCATTCAAAGATGTATAGTCATTCAACACTGCAAAATTGTAAAGATGTATAGTCATTCAACACTGCAAAGTCTTATGCACATTGGACTCTTGCACATTATGTATAGCTATTCAACTCCTGCACACTACCACACTGCAAAGTGATTCTGCATTATGAATAGCTGTTCAACTCCTGCACACTACCACACTTATTTCTAATTTAAAGTGTTCTGCACACTGGACTCTTGCATTTTTAAATTCTACGCACCACACACTTGCACACGTTATATATTTATATTTATAGTATATAATTATATTATATTTATAGTATATTTATATTATATAGTTATAGTATATTTATTTAGTATATTTATAGTGTATAGTTTTAGTATATTTATTTAG
>NC_032022.1:12897101-12897586 GCF_001865875.1 Lupinus angustifolius | reverse complement strand
TATATTTATATTATATAGTTTTAGTATATTTATATTATATAGTTTTAGTATATTTATTTAGTATATTTATATTTTATAGTTTTAGTATATTTATAGTACATAGTTATAGTATATTCACTACACATATTTCAGAAAAGAAGTTTATATCAATATAAAGGTAATAAGTAAAAAATAAACTACTGTTACAAATGTTGCCTAGAACTCTCCCCTAATTCTCTAGATCTCAATGGACATGTCTTCCTATTATGACCTTCAGTTATACACCATCCACATTTTTTAAGTTGTTTACCTTCAACTTCATCCATCTCATTGTGAATGCGTGTAGTCTTTGGTCTTCCACTTCTTTTCCTACGCATAACAGGATTAGGAATGAATGTGGGACCTGAATAAGGAGGCCAATATTCTTCATTACCAAGTGGTTGAAACTCATGTCCATAAACCTTCTGGAGATTATCTAGGCGGTAAATTGTTGAGATAAATTGGCT
>NC_032022.1:12896411-12897001 GCF_001865875.1 Lupinus angustifolius | reverse complement strand
CCGACCACCAGATCTAGATACAACTTCAACTTCAGAGACTCCAGTCTCTCGTGAAAAATTACGAACGATTTGACATGTAGATTTACGTTGATTTTCTTTGATCACCTTTGTTAATTCTTTGCAATATACATGTCCTGCCATAACCATGTTAGAGGCTTCATTTCGATGTTCATTGAACCATTCGTTTAGCCTATAATATGTTGCTCTAACAAGTGCAGTGATAGGAAGAGCTCTTGATCCTTTCAAGACACCATTAATGCATTCAGCAAGATTTGTAGTCATGTGCCCATATCGTCTCCCTTCATCATATGCCTGGCTCCATTTCTCTTTTGGAATCTGGTCCAACCATGCACCAGCCCTTGAATTTTTTTCACGCAACAAATTCAACATTCGCTCGAATCGTGGTCGCATCAACTCATAACCTACAAAATAAATACAAATATATTAATATCCATAATATAAAAAAAAATTAAGATTAAAAAATATAAATATAACATACCCATTTCTACAACTTTGTCTTTGAGATCAGAATCACGGAATTCCTTATTGAAATTACTAGCCACATGACGAATACAATAAACTGATTGTAC
>NC_032022.1:12890981-12896311 GCF_001865875.1 Lupinus angustifolius | reverse complement strand
TCCATCTTGTGAACTTGCTATTAGCAATGTTCCAGTATATTTCCCGGTCAAAAATGTACCATCCACTTGTAGGATTGGTTTACAATAACCAAACCCTTCAATACATGGTTTGAAAGCCCAAAATATTCTATCGAGAATGATTCGACTTGGGTCTTCCATGCCATCTACAACTTCGTGATGTGCTTGATATTTTACAATTGTGTGCGGACAAAAATATTGTAGAGCATTCATCCAACGTGGTAACTCATTATATGACCATTCCCAATCACCATAAATTTTGGCCATTGCCATTTGTTTTGCACTCCACGCCTTTCTATACGTGACTGTATAACCAAAACGACTAACAACCTCCTTCACCAGTGCCTTAACTGGTATACTCGGATCTGCAGATACCAAGTTAACAATAAGGTCTGCAATGAATGACAAATTTAATTTACTATGATCTTGAGAAACTAACATAGATACACACAACTATGTGTTCCATTAATTTTCCTAATCTCCCAATAATCGCGTTTAACGTTATAAGAAGCGCGAATTCGCCACTCACATCCTGCACCAAAATGTTTACATTTCGCAACGTATCTGTCCGGTCTAGACTCTACAACAATATAGTCAAACGAATTTCTTATATGAAATTCTCTAATTGCATTTATTGTGGCTTCCTTAGATTCAAACTGCAAGCCAATAAATAAATCATTATCAACAACATTCGTTAAACCGGTTATGTGTCCAATATCACGACCAGCTTGAGAATTTGTGTTCAAGAAAAATGATGACGGAGTAGTATATGTCATACTACGAGATGAACTACTATCAAACTGAACCTCTTCCTCATCACTGCATATTTCAATCTCCTCTTCATCACTAAAATCGCTAACAATATCTCTCAGAATGACCATCTACATTACAAAATTAATAACATTAAAATATTTAAACTTACAAAATTGAAATAAAATAGAGTAACTGAATAATATACTAACCTCTAAAATAGGTTACGGAAAGAAACTGATGATGAAGAAGCTATACTGTTTTACAGAATGGTGAGAAAATTTGGTGAAAATAGAACTGGTGAAATGGGCAATATATAGAGTTTGATACTCCTCCCCCATTGCCGAGTTAGGGGGAGGATAATTAAAAATTTAATCCTTTTGAAAAACTCCTCCCCCATCGCCGAGTTAGGGGAGAAAAATTAAAAAAAAATTATTACAAAACTCCCCCCATTGCCGATTTAGGGGGGAGATTTAAAAAAAAATCAATTATTGAAAAACTCCTCCCCCATTGCCGAGTTAGGGGAGGAGGTTAAAAAAAAATTATTTGAGAAAAACTCCTCCCCCATTGCCGATTTAGGGGGAGGAGATTAAAAAAATAATATATTTGCTAAAAACTCCCCCCATTGCCGAGTTAGGGGGGAGTACATTAAAAAAATATTTATTTTCTGTAAATCGGCAATGGGGTTGCCGATTTACCCTAAAACTACACTACTTTGGTAATTTTTTCAAAAGGTGCACCAAGACCATAATTTTTCGGTCAAGGTGCACCAACAAAGTAAATTTTCCGACAATGCCATATGTGATACAAAATGACACGATTCTTTCTGGAAGTCACTCTTTGACTCTTTTTTATGTTTTTCTTCATTTTGATTTCTACCTCTATCATAAATTTAAAAGCTAATAATCTAGCCTAGTGTTAATTGCACTAGTTTTTGAACCCGAACTAATATATGATTAAATATATTATTGCGAATACTTATTTTTATTTGGTTCATAAAAAGATCAAAACTATTTTTTAGCATCAAAATAATTTTACAAAATAATAATTTCGAAAATAAAATGAATAGTGAACACTGGAGTTTCTAGAAACGCATTAGTTTTTTTCGAAAAATAAATTAATAATAAAGAAATAAAGGAAATATTCCTAAAATAAATATCCAATATACCTTCTGAATTTTTAAATAAAATATAGTGATTGGAATCTCTTTCCTAATGAAGTGGCAACAAATTCAAAGTGTTGGAGATATCCCTAATAAAATGACACCAAGTTGTTATCAACTCTTTGCTATAAATAGAACTCTTATAAAAAACACAAGAAAAATATCAAAAGAGTAACATAGAAAAACACTGAAAACAAACACTTTCCACGATCAAAACACTTTTACATATGAGCATTGATTGCTCTTACGGAGCGCCTCCCAGTGTTAGCCAACCTGGTCCCATGTCACCAATTTCATATGGCAACTCTTGCAGCCAAGAAGAGTTCATGCTACAGCCAAAAAATCAATGTCAAATTGGTTGCCTCACTCCATTTACTGTTTCACTTCTTCCATAACAATGGCACATTGCTCAGGTATGATGCTTTAGCTTCTTTAATTTCTTTCATTTCGTTTTTATGACAATTATTTTATGAAACTGAAGATGTTTGAAATATGTTATTATATGGAGTGACACATTGTCTAACATTATATTAGAGTAGAATATCAATGCTATTAGGTGCTATATAGGCACCAAATAGAAAACACCACAGGGGCAGGGGTCCATGAGTGTGCTAGGTTTGTAATCCTTATTCTCTAATAATAGAGCAGATGAGTTGGAGGAGAAGAAAAACTGTTGTAGGGGCTATATATGTTGATCCAAAATCCCATAAATTCATGTACTCGATTAGGATCAATGTGAAGATAGGGACTCATGCATTGAGTTTGACCCAGACATGTGCTAACAATATCTCTCTAGATGTTGAGAGAATTTTCTCATTTGAGATGAAAAGTGAAATACCGTAATGGCGTGTGTGGGACGTCATAATGAAGGATGTTAATTGTCAGCAGATCCGCAAAAGCATAGAGGCGCTAACTAACTTTGATGTAGAATGTTAAATGGGCATTGGTTTTGATGCAAGTTGGATCACGAGCATCGGTAGAGATGCAGAAGTGTGGCATGAGCATTGGCTTGGTTGCAAGCATTGACGAATCCAAGACCCGAGAGCAGAGTGTGCAACATATGTTTAAAATTAAAATAATAAATATTATCATATATTAAAATATAAAAACATTGATGTCAAAATCACAAATTTTAAATATAGCTAATCAAATAAATTACATATTACCCACGAGTGTTGATTCAAGTGGTATATGATTGATTCCCCTTATGCAAGGTCTCGAGTCCGAGTCTTGTGAATGGAAAAAATGTCTGCTGGGAGGGTTAGCCCCACGTACATGTGAATGTTCACAGCTCGGACAGGATTGCCTCTAGTGCGAGGATACCTATGAGAAACCAAATTTTTTTTTTTACATACTTCATAATTGATATCTAGGTGACTTCATATTTTGAAATCGTTAAATGATCAATTCAGAGCATACTAAGAATTTTCTTTTAGATCGTACGGCTTAGCATGCAAGAGCTCTACGAGCTCTGATACCAGTTTGTTGATGCGGAAGACATATGGAGAAAATATAATAGAGAAAATGACACCGAGAAATTAACGTGGTTCAGCAATTTGCCTACGTCCACGGTTGAAGAGCAACAATGATATTATCACTATGATAAAAGAGAATTACAAGTTCACTCAAGTGTTTCACTCACTTCCCAAAACCCAAGTACACCAATATCACTCTCTCTCAAGTATATCTTAAACACTAAAATATTCCTCACAATATTAGAACAAGAGAAGAATAGAGAATATGTACTAAGGCTAGAATATTGGTGTGTCTCGTGTGTCTTACAATGGCTTGGAGCATTCCTATTTATAGCCAAAGCCTTGAGGATCCTATGGCCAAAAACAAAGATGCTTCACCACAACCTCTTCTTCTCATTGGCTACAAAAGAGGTTACACTATAGCCACTCATTTTACTTGGCCACAAGAATGTTTCATCATAGCCACTTCTTTTGCCACATCATTCTCTTTTTCTTTTAAGCCAATATTTAATAAATCTTCACCTTGGCTAAAAGACTATCATAACTATTTTCATGTTTATCTTCTTCATGCCCACTAGAGATTCTGGACATCAATCAAGTCTAGACAATGTCTGAACTTCGTTGTTGGAACTGGCTTCGTCTCATGTTAGCAGGATTATTTGCACTGGGTATTTTTTCCACTTTAACAATTCCTTCTCTTTGTGTAAAACTTTTGGTCACTAATCGCGCTTTGAATCTTGCATCTTCAACTCCAGGAATTCCTTCCTTCTTCTTGAAGACCCATTTGCATCCAACAACCTTTTGAGACTTTGGTCGTTTCTCAAGAACCCAAGTATGATTCTTATGAAGAGACTCAATTTCCTCTCTCATGGCAGAAATCCATTTGGAAGCTTCTTTATTGTTGATAGCTTCTTCATATGATTGTGGCTCACAATTGCTGATATCATCAGCAACATTTAGAGCATAAGACACCAGATCAGCATAACCATATTTCTCAGGAGGTTTTATATGTCTCCTTTGCCTATCCCTAGCCAACTGATAATGTTGCAATTGGGATACATCACTACTATAGATGCATCATGGACTTCTTATTCTTGATTAAATGTATTTTCATTTGTTGGCTCCACCTCAAACTCCACCTTCTCCGAGATACTAGGGTCTTTGTTTTCACTTGAAGACTCTTTATGAGGCTTTAGCATTTCAGCTTCATTAAAAGTAACATCCCTACTGATAATACATTTTCTTTTCTCTGGCCACCACAACTTATATCCTTTTACACCATCAGGATATCCAAGAAAAATGCATTTCAATGCTCTTGCATCAAGTTTTCCTTCTTTGTTATGAGCATATGCAGGGCAACCAAATATCCTCAAATTATCATAATTTATAGGAACACCCGACCACATCTCTTCTGGAGTTTAAAAGTCAATAGTCGTTGATGGACATCTGTTGATCAAGTAACAAGCTGTATTGACAGCTTCCGCCCAGAATTGTTTTGGCAATCCAGCATTTGACAACATACACCTTGTCCTTTCAAGTAAGGTTCTGTTCATCCGTTCTGCAAGTCCATTTTGTTGAGGAGTGTGCCTCACAGTATAATGTCTGACAATACCATGATCCTTGCAAAAGTTTCCGAATTCTCTGCTACAAAACTCTAGGCCAATGTCAGTTCTCAGACGCTTGATCTTCCTCCCAGTTTGCATTTCGATCAAGGTTTTCCACTGTTTGAACTTGACAAATGCTTCACTTTTATGTTTCAAAATGAAGATCCAAACCTTCCTTGAATAATCATCAATGAAAGTTAGCATATATCTGCTACCACCATGAGAAGGTACTTGGGAAGGACCCCACAAGTCAGAATGTACATAATCCAACGTGCCTTTTGTTCGATGAACTGCATTGTTGAATTTTATTCGACATTGCTT
>NC_032022.1:12878929-12890881 GCF_001865875.1 Lupinus angustifolius | reverse complement strand
TTTCATCCTTCTCGTCCTCGGTCAGACTCTGTGGTAACTTGTTTCTACCTTCCAAGGCTTTTCCCAAGCCTTGATGAACTAGTAGAGCCTTCATTTTCAATCGCCATAAGTTGAAATCATTTTCTTCATTAAATTTCTCCAAATCAAATTTAGCACTCGCCATGATAACCGTATACCGGAACAATATCGTAGTCTATGAACGTACACCGGGAAAGCTCCCAGGAAAGAGAGGTGGGTCTTAACAGACACGCTTAAATACCAGGTCTTTCCTAAGACAGAATTTTCCTAGACATGCATTTTCACACTATTATACCTTTCCAGTAACAAGAACAATTCTTTTCTGGTGTGTAAGATCAGACAATGATGCAAACACAAAGCATACTAAGAATTTTATTTTTGATCGTACGGCTTAGCGAACTGATACCAGTTTGTTGGTGCGGAAGACATATGGAGAAAATATAATAGGGAAAATGACACCGAGAAATTAACGTGGTTCAGCAATTTGCCTACGTCCACGGTTGAAGAGCAACAATGATATTATCACTATGATAATCGAGAATTACAAGTTCACTCAAGTGTTTCACTCACTTCCAAAAACCCAAGTACACCCAATGTCATTCTCTCTCAAGTATATCTTAAACACTAAAATATTTCTCACAATATTAGAACAAGAGAAGAAGAGAGAATATGCATTATGGCTAGAATATTGGTGTGTCTTACAATGGCTTGGAACATTCCTATTTCTAGCCAAAGCCTTGAGGATTGTATGGCCAAAAACAAAGATGCTTCACCACAACCTCTTCTTCTCATTGGCTACAAAAAAGGTTCCACTACAGCTACTCATTTTACTTGGCCACAAGAAGGTTTCACCATAGCCACTTCTTTTGCCACATCATTCTCTTTTTCTTTTAAGCCAATATTTAATACATCTACCATTCGACTATGCAACCTATTTTTTAAATCTTCATAGCTGAAAACGCTCTTTTTATGGTTGGAGTGACAATAAGCAAAGTTTATTGCTAACTTCAAAAGAATATAAACTAATATGTAAATAATGTGTCTTTCACTTTCAACAAACTTCTCTAAAAGATTATTAATTTCTTTCAAATATTATATCAATGATATAAATCTTAAGTTAATTATCAAACATCACCAAATCACTTGAACAAAAATCATATATCTTCTACATGTCTTGTAAAAACTATTGATATATAAATTTGTGATTTATTATCTATATTGAATAATTAATATATACATGTTTAGTTAATAATTAATGGAAACAATGTTAAATATAATAGAAATAATAAATTAAATATAATAAAGCATCAAACATACATAAAAAATATAGGTAATTTATAACTTTTTTTTATAAAAAACCAGGGTGTGCAATTTGCACACCCTAAATTCAATGTGGCACCATCCTGAATACAAAGATGTGACACAGACATTGGTTAGCATTGATGTATGATGTATGTTGTGGGTATACTCCTTATGATGGAGTATGATAGTTATTTTGAACTATGATTATCGTACTATACAATAGTGATAGCAGTTGATGCTTTCCAAGGAAGCTCCAAGGTTCGGTTTGACTGAGTATTAAAGATGATGATTGTTGGTAAAGTTTGTGTATATGTTCCAATATATCGAAAGATTTCCTAACAAAAGGTGGTTAGGCGGTGTGTTTCATTTGATGGCGGTACAGAAAACTGCACTTCATGTTTGGAGAGCTAGGCTCTTGGTAACATCATCAAAGATACTTAGAAATGTCTAGATTGTATGTGAGTGGTTAAAGAGAATTAGACATTGAGCAAGATTGTGTCATATATTTGCTAAAGTGGAGATTCTTGTGTAGATTTTCTAAGGAGCGAGATATTCGTCTATTTCAATCAATGTGGAGATTATTGGGGATGTTTGAAACATATTATTATATGAAGTCTCACATTGCCTAACATTAGAATAGAGTAGAATATTAATGTTATGTATTGGACTCAAGTGCCTTGATATAATTTGCACCATATATAAGCATCAATTAGAAACATCACATGGACAAGTGGGCTCATGAGTGTACTATGGTTTGTAGTCTTTATTCTCTAATATTTTGGTAGCCGCTCAATGCTCCTATGGATGTAAGCATAATTGGCCGAACCTCATTATCAAATTCTCTTGTTTCTTCTCTTATATTTATTATATGCACTTTATTTGATTACTTGTGACCAATGATGTGCAACAATCGCTTCTGTTGCACCAACAACAATAATGATAAATAAGTTGATCATTTTCATCGTTATTATAGCCCTAAAATAAATAATGAGTCACTTACTCCAAGTTTAGACTTACTCCTAATCCCAGTAATCAATTCTAGATAAATCCAATGGTTTCAATTAGTGAGTAAATCTAAAATATTAGATGTTCATAGAATTGATGACTAAAATGTGGAGTAAGTTTTTGAAAAACTTACATTGGAGTAAGTGAATCTCTCCCCCTAAACAATATCAAATAGATAGTTTTCTTGTGATGGTTATAATGACAATTTTTATAATAATAGTAACAATAAAAATAATGAAGTAATAAATGTGTTTTCTTTTTACATGGTTCTTATCACTTTCTAACTAATCTAAACTAATAATTGTTTCTCTTTCCTTTAAGGTAAAAACAGAATATTTATAGATAACAAAAAAAACCAACGAAATATAATAAGTAATAAAAAATTATATTTACCACTATTAAAATTTTAAATTTTAACTTCCATTTTTAATAGGAGATGTAAAATGAAACATTAGAGATGTACTTCACTCATTTTAATGAAAAGGTTAGTAAGATTAAATATCATATTTTCTAAAAATAAAATAAACTCAACCAATAAACTTTTTTATCTGCCCAATATTTTATTTTATGTAGTCTTGGTTCCTTATTACTTATAGGAATATGTAAGAGCAAAATTTCATCTTTTCAGGTAGAAAACAAATAAATTGATCATTTTTCAATAATTAAGTAATTACTAAAATAACTAACTAACCTATAAAATAACTCATGCAATTTAGTGATGGTACCATTTAGAACAGATAGAAAGGGTACAAATATTTTCCTTACTATCTAATCGACTCTCGAATCTGGATATCATAATTCAAAGTCCAATGTAATTATGGTAAAATATTTTTCTATATTTTTTATGTAAAAAATGTTATGTCGACTGTACAAAAAGTCATATAGCAAAAAATCGGGACACACCAATATATGAATATTTTTCTGGAGAGACAATAATATATATATTATGATAATAAATGATTCCGAGAGCTAAATCACTAACAAAAAAATTGAAACAACACAATTAAAAATATGATATTATATTAATTAGTAATTTATATAGAACAAAATGCATTATTTACTCATACTAAAGATTAGTTATTATTTTGTATACAATTGAATAGACATATACAAATATGAGTAATGGATGATTAAGAAATATGTCGAGTCATCCTTACTCAACACTAAATATTACTCAATCTAATTTTTGAACCTAAACCCAACCAAAACTTATCATATTTAAGTTTGATCATTACCGTACAAAACCGGATGAAAGGGTAGGATCAGGTCCTACTCACCCTAATGTATGTAGACTAAAAATTCGGAGTTAAACAATTATGGTTTAAACCACGGAGCCGAACCAAACCATTAGTTTCAGGATTCACTCCGATTATTTTTTTAAGGAACTATTTATATTCGGTTCAGTACAAGTATTAAAAGTTTAGGAACCATTGAAAGAGAACCGAATTAATATTAAAAAAAATAGATACTAGGTAAGTATTGAATCCATTTGTTGCTTAAATTATCAATTTTGTACTAGTTGTGGTGATATATGTAACTAAATTGTCCTTATGTTGCTATTGTATATGTTATTATTTACTAAATTATTATAAATCTCATATTTTCTCTTTGTCATAATATTTTGTAACATATCTTCTAACATTCGTGACACTGAATTAAAAACTAACATATATCATAAATTATAAATTATTAATAGATATATTGCTATATATGTTATTAATTATAAATTATAATATCATATTTATGGTTCCTATATTAATATTAATAGGAGTGGGGCTCTTACTTTTTCCCACAACTGCAAAAAAATCTTATATTACTAATAGATAACTTTCACTAAATTATATTATGTATGATAATAATCTTAACGAATTGTAGCATTGTATCTATGTTTGTAGTATTATATTACGTAATTGTTATATAATATATATATATTATTAACAAAAAATGACAAGTTTCAATATTTTCCTTTTAATAATAATGATAGTGATTTTCCTTTTATCTATAAACAATATTTCCTACAACACATTTGAAACTTCAATTAATCTAAAAAAATTAAGAATTAATCTAAAAAAATTAAGAAACACTTCTTGCAATAAAGTTTGCAATTAATAAAGGTAAATAAAACCAAATCACATCTTTATATTCGACTCGATCACTAAATTGCACAAAAAAAGTCTTGTATTTGAAACTCATACAAATAAGCAATATTTTGAAACTCTAACCGGAAGTCATATTCAAAAAAGTCTTGTATTAAGTTTAACTATTTTCAAATACTTAATCGAACTAATTGATTTCATATATAATCAATAATTTTTATCTATTAATTATATATAAATATATAATTTCACATAATTAATAATTGTCTATAATAATAGAATTAACATTTCCATATTTTTCTTTCGGAACAAGTAAATTTTACATTTAGTTAAATCTCGACTATCCGGTTAAATCTCGAGTTAATCCACTTTTACCAAGTTTAACCACTTTCAAAGCAATCCAACTCACCCTTTAGTTAAGAGAGCAAATCAAAATCATTTTGAAGTCTAGTCAACAATCAAATTTTCCAAGCCATTCACTCAGGGTTAGTTTGGGAGTTGAATTTTGGAGGGGAAGGGAGGGAAAGGGAAGGCTTGGGAGCCATGAAACAAGTCCTTTAGTTAAGAGAGCAAATCAAAATCATTTTGAAGTCTAGTCAACAATCAAATTTTCCAAGCCGTTCAGTCAGGGTTAGTTTGGGAATTGGATTTTGGAGGGGAAGGGAGGGAAAGGGAAGGCTTGGGAGCCATGAAACAAGTGTATTTCATGGTTACAAAGTGTATTCCCAAACTAACCCTCAAGAACAACAAAAAGCGTGTACTAACATAAGACCCTTCTTTTATCTTATAAGGGGCCTTTTATTATTTTAGCAATTATGTTTTCCTGAGTATTAGATTGCAATGTGATATTGTTACTTTGACAGTTATTTTCCTGCACCAAAAACTAATTTTTATTCCCCTCGTTAAATATTCATAATATCCAAATTCATATCAATCAAATAATTCAGATTAAAAAAGAGACACAGTAATTTCATAATGACATAACCATTCGAATTGTTCCTGAGAAAATTGACCACTTTCACAATGAAACAATAGAAATAATTGATGATACTCCAACTAATAGAACCAAATTCTCCATTACAACCGTTTTTTCATCAATGATACAGAATTAGATCAAGCTTATCAATAATTTTTAGAAATAGAACAAAACAATTCAAAATATTATAGAACAACTGTTAGCACCGAAACCTATGCAACAATTAACAAACACGTAGAAAAGATATATTAAAAAAATTAAAATCAGATATTAGTAAAATAATATATAGAACTACAGACTGAAAATATTCGTGCCAAACACGATTTTGAGACAATGAATTTGATTGTTTCACGGATAAAAAACTGAAAGTGATTTATAAATATAAAAAGTGAACATGTTGCAGTGATTAAGGGCCTGAAATATCAGGGAGAATCAAATTCAGGCGAGTGAAACTGCTAAACTAATTTGATATCGCAAGTTTGTAAATTGGATTGACTCGGACCGTATATTCATCGAAGTCCAATCAAGAAGCTGAACTTGCTTTTCTCTATATTGAAAATCACAAAAACTAAAGACAATCATTGAAAAGAGAAAAGAACAAACTAAAAGATAGTTATTGAAAAGAGAAAAGAGAAAGTAATGGAAAAGAAATAGAGAGCACAATACTAGAAATAAGAAAAACAGAACTCTGAGGCTATGAGCTTCTTATGGCTTGTGATCGAATTTATAAGGCTATAAGCTGCTAGGGTTTTTGATGACGGAACCTGTTATGTATCTTGATGGGCTGGGTAAGGCCCAAGTCTGCGATAATCACAATTCACACCGCCTTTTTAAACCTCATTTTCATTTCTTTATTATTTTAATCTTTAATTAAGAAATGGGAAAATCTTGCTCAACCCGAGTTGCCAAGGTGGACCCACTGTGACAATATTCACAACACTCTCATTATAAACCATTTTCTTGTTTAGAAAAACCTATTTGATGATAAATGTATTTATATTTTTATGCTATTATTTATGAGTAATTGTTAACATGTTCCACGTAAATACATTTTCATTAACTTCTTCCTTTTTTTTCTTTTGCTTTTGGAAGATGAACCTAGAACAAGTAAAGACTTCACAAACATGTAATATTTAGAGACATTTATTTTTTGAGTTTAAGATCTATGTATTGATGGTGTAAAGTTTTTTACATTGTTAGTATATTATATATCATTGATTTGTAGTAATTTTGTTTAAGAATCAATAGTAATTAACATATGAATACTAAAGATTTATTGCAGTATAAAAATACTTACATTACCAATATATACATATTAAATCCTTATTTTTTTATGTTTGAACTAACATTGTCCCAAAATAGTAAGACATCAGTTAGATGTTTTAGGTTATCTTTTTTTTATAAGATGTTCATTAACGAGGACAAAAAATATTATGAATACGATAAACTTTCCCCTTTAACTTGGTGAACACTAAGAATTAAATAACACTAAACTAAGAAATTTACAAAAAACTTCATTGGATCAATGAACATGATTTAAATCATTATAACATTGTTCAATCCAAATAATCAATCTCACTTAGTAGAATTACAGCTTAATTGTGAAAACTAATATTCACATGTAAAGCGTCGATCCTTTATTGTTTAGTATTAAATTTATAAATGATGGATCTTTTTCTTAAAAAAAAAAAAAACGGAATTTAGGGAATTGATATGCAGAGGATAAAAGGTTGAATAGGGATTTCTATCAACCAGTAACTGCAAGTCTAAAGGTATTCTTATATTGATTGAACTTCAACTCAGCTTTTCCAGCTATAATAAATTCACAAAATATGCCATCTCACCGCCATCGCCAAATTTTCAAAGCAAAAGTTAAGCTATTATATATTATATTAAGGCCTCTCATTTTGTTCAATTTCATAACAAGTTGTCTGGTCATAACTTTTAAGGCAAATATGTCTCAAATTAAATGGCAATAAGCATATAGGCAATAAGATTTTAAAAACTAACGATGTCCTACATCAACAGCTTGTGAAAATCATTGAAAGTGAAAACTAGTCTTAAAATTAAGAGTTACTTTCTTCACACAAAATGAGATCCACCCACTCTAATTCTTAAATACAGAGGACAGTCCCCAACCAAACCAAAGAGCATGTGAAAGCAATTCGGAAGTAGGTTATTGAGCAGCTGCAACCAAGGCAGATCTTGCACGTGTAAAAGAAGCAATGGCTGATCCAAGTTGAAGCCTATCATTGCACCCAAAACTTAATCTATACCTGGAACACATGAAATTTCATTCCCATGATCATTAGTGGCCATATAAATTCCAATAACCAAAACAGGGATATAACTGAAATGCAGCTTATTCCCCCCTCAGATCCATTGCTAATGAACAAAGTTTCACATTATATCTTTTCAAGTCTATGCCACATTATACTTATTTTCATTGGATGATACCATATATAGATTCTAATATACATTAAAACTTGACCTGGAATAAAAACATATTTAAAGATAAACTGTAGACGCTTTAAAAGTTTTCTGGATCAGGCTGAAGGAGAATAGCATGCAAAAGAGTAAGACAACAATACATACTCTATGTCTGCCAAATCATTAATCAATTGCATCCGAATAGCTGGAGGCATCTTAATCTTGAAAACAAACCTGTGATAAAAATAGAATCAAACTAAGATCAATAAAATAAATTGCTTGGAAGTTAGACATTCAGTATAATTCATGAGGCTCACATTGTCACTTCTCTCACAATATCTACCAGGGCCAATCCTTTCCTCGTCTTGATTTCATTTATTCCTGTTTGAAATTCATTCCGAATAAACATCATAATATGCATTAAATATTAAGTACCATTATAAATGATATCAAATCACTTGATACTTTTAAAACTATCTGCAAATTTTTCATTTAGAAGCCAGAAAGATATTTGCTCAATGTCTTTGGGCAATGGATTGCCAGTGCACAGGTAAACAGCTTCTTCTGTTATCTGCTGAGAAGCCATATGTGTTGACTGCAAAGATGTTAAAGCAATGAAATATGTCATTTAGCACCCACTAACAGAAAAAAAACAATTCAGAATATAATAACTAATATCCTCATCCCCTGGTTGAAGTTAGTACTTGTCCTAAAAAACTGAATACAATATGAGTGGAAAAAAATAATTGGAATGGGAGCCAAAATCAAAGTGGACAGAATATTAACAAGTATTTTGATCCACCGAAAAATATTTGAGAGCAACAAATGGAAAATTACTTGAGAAAGATATTCTCTATTTAAGCATTTTGTCTCACTTATATTCTATTTTGACTTCCTTTTCTTTATAAACTGCTGATTTAAATATGGTAAGTCCACTACAAACATTCATAAAAGCAGCATGAACATGCATACTATATCAGATTCCTAAGCTATGATTGGTGATGAAAAAGGCAATGACACCCAGCATAGCCCATACTTGTACCCAAAAAAATATCACTTGATCATTTTTGCAAACTTAGTTGACATCAAATAAGACGAAAATTACATGGCACATGTACACAAATAACCAGTAAATTGCATGTACAAATAAATGGAAAATTATAAAGAAAATGAATAATCAAACCACATATCCAGGATTTCAATTTAGTAGTGATATATACCGCTAGTCATTGAAGTTGGGAAATTTTAAGAAGCTATAGTACAGAAGTAATTCAAAAACTAATAACCTAAAATCTTCATGTAATGCAATCTTGGTTTAAAAATACTACGGCTTTCTAGTCAGAAACCAACACTGAAATTAATACTTATCAAGTCAAGACTTCACCATGTAAGAGCCCAATTCCCTACTCTCTACTTATGTAAGTATTATATATTTAACAGCTGGGGATGGATACTGAAACAGGGTGTTACTCATTCCCAAAATGAAGTTTGATTCCATGCATCATATACAATTACTTATTTATTTGTACATAAGTAAACTGAAGTAACAAAATGAAAACAAAATCTAATTCAGAAATACAACCTGAAGAATATTCAATGCCTTTCTCATATCACCATTGCTAAGCTGAACAAGTGCTGTTAAGCCACTGTCGTCAACATCAAGCCTAGTAAAATTACAAAATGTTAGTGATAATATTCAAGTTATTAACCCGAAAATTGAATCATTATGTTTTAACTATCAATAACAATATACTGATAGAGTGATTACCAGGTGGCAATTGAAAAAGATTTGAGATGTCATTTAAGAGGAAAGAGAATAGCGTGTCCACCTAAGTTAATATATGTTGTACTTATTTTAGCAACTTTAATATTATAATTTCATTCCACTTTCAAAGGCAAAGTATGCAATTCAAACTGTCAGCCATAGTAGACATATAAATCTAAGTAGTCAATAGCGCACAATAGTGGCACCGCAGTGGTTGCCAGCCCTTCCACGCGACGAAAGGGCATGTAAAAGGGCAGATGACCGTCATGCCTGTCGCAAGTAAAAGAGCGGATATTTCATAGGCCAAATCACGGTTCAGAACCCACCCCAACAAGGCTATGCATGGAACCCTAATTTTTAAAGGGGAAAATGCCCTTTTGTGGTTTTGCCCCTATTTTGTAATGTGTGGCATGTTTTTTTTTTAAGGTTTTGGGTAATTTACCACTCCCTCATCTTCCCTCTTCTATAAAACACATGAGCAGCACTGCAGCAGTAAAATAAAACAGCATTTCAACATGTTCTGCAGCAGTGAAACCTTCTTCCCCCTTTCCGCAGCAGTGGCAATCCCACTATGCGCTATAGTGTTTTTTGGGTTGGCCACTATGCTCCACTATCCACAATTGACTACCTAAATATAAATAAATGATTTCCTAAGGAACCTGTTCGGAATATTTACAAGATTGTCAATAACTTTATAACTTGGACCTTGGAGTAAGACAAGTTTTGCTGTAATTATTTCATCAAATAATCGACTAAAAAGAACCAACACGATTTCAAGGATTTGGACCGCTTTCAGTTGACCTGCATGTGAGTCGGATCTAATAATGTTTTAAACTGGGAAGTAAAGGAACTTGTCTATTGAAGCTCAAAAACAGAAACTAGAAGTAGTGTTGCCTCTCAAATGATTGAGTATCTTCACCATGAAGAAACTCATAGCACCCCCTTCTTGACTTGCAAAACCAAAAACTCTCCCTTGCACTTTTTTTAAACTGAAAACCACTCTCCCTTCCCTTTCTTTTATTTTTCGTTGGACATAAGAGAAGAAATACTGGAGGTATACTTGGAGCTCAAAAACTATGAGGAGTTTTACCTAGAGCCAATCACCCCCTGACTACCCAGACACTCTTCTTACATTTTACCCAATCTTCTTTTTTGGAACCTGTTAGTGTGCAGCATTTAATGCTTGCAATGTTACAAATTTCTCTACCTTTTCATAGGAGAAACATTAGAAACTAATCAGATTTGAAAGGAGGTGGTTTTTAATTTATTGGCGAAAGTTTCATGTGGACTTGTTAGAGGGTGAGCCTCGGAGCAATGGGTTGCTTAGTGACCACAAGGTCACAGGTTTAAATCCTGGAAATAGTCTCTCTGCTTGTGGGATAAGGCTGCATACATCTATCCTCCCCAGACCCCACTAGGTGGGAGCCTTGTACATCGGGCCGCCCTTTTTACTTTCATGTGGACTTGTTTGGTATTGGGCAAAGAAAAATTCAGTTTTCACATTTCTAAATTCTAATTATGGACCGAATTAAATGTGCGCCAAAATGAAGTGAAAGAGAGACCGGAAGCACATCTCCCCACTCCCAGAACCTTCTCTCTGAATGAACTGAGACACAGTATGCAGTTATGCACATATTGCCAACCAAGAGAAGAATACATTGTTCACACAAGACAGTAATGTAGCAAAGATATCTTCTGAGTTCTGACTCAAACTAACACATACTGGGTAGATAACATAGCAGATGAAACTTACCCTTCAGCCTTGATAACATGTTTCAGTCTTTCAGTGACATGGACAGCATCAAGAGGAGCGAACCGAAACCGAGTGCATCTTGACTGCAAAGCTGGAATGATCTTGTTTACATGATTACAAATAAGTGCAAACCTGGTACTTTTTGTATATTTCTCGATCACTGAACCAAAGGAAAACGAAGGGCATTATATCACATGAAAATGGATTGAAGCTGTGTACACAAAATAGATAAGTGTGAAAATTAGTGCATACCTCTACGTAATGCAAATTGGGCATCCTTTGTCATTGCATCTGCTTCATCTAACAAGACCAACTTTACAGACAACTTGACACTAAACAGGGGACATTTAATAGTTAGTTAAGGCAAGACTTTAGACTTGTGCCACATCCAGCATTCATCAAAAGAGTTGATTATACTTTTTTTGAAAAAGAATGTGCAAAAATCTGCAATGCTTATTTCATAAATATTACAAATTTTCAGAATAACACATTGCAGAACAGAGAATGTAATAATAAGAGAATGCTGGTTTTTCTGAAGGGTGGGCAGAATACAACATTGAACATTTAAACTAGAATTACAACTTTTGGATAAATAATTTGGGGGGGG
>NC_032022.1:12864858-12878829 GCF_001865875.1 Lupinus angustifolius | reverse complement strand
GGGGGGGGGGACACAAAGGACCAGAGAGAAAAATGACAGCAGATCAATATAGATCCTCTGAGTTGACTGATAGACTTGTATAGGAAGTAGGAACTCAGTAATCATTGCAAAACCTAGCAACACTGAACAATGAATGCATAGTGTATGTTCTTGGTCACATGATTTATTACTTCCATATTCAACAAAAATATGAATTCTTCGAGTATAATACTTAAACAGTTGTGGATTATATTTATAAACACTATGGCTAAGGCAGACACCACATGACAACAAGGGCACAAAGCAACTCAAAGAATATCAATTTGAAAGCCAAGTTCAAACCAGATAAACCCATCAAACTACATAGCACCATCTATTACATTGCAGTCATAAAACATCAAACACAACTATATAGCAATAAGTTTTAAGAGAAAAAAACAGGTAGAGAATACAACCCAAATGATAAGCTCTGAGTGCTAGCAAAATCTTGAATCTGCTGTCGCACGACATCAATTCCTCTATCATCAGACGCGTTGAGCTCCAAAATCATATTGTGGTATTGTGCACCATACAGTTTGCGCGCCACGGCAAGAATAGTTGATGTTTTTCCCGTGCCAGGAGGGCCATACAGCAGAAGATGTGGTAATCTGTTTTCCGTAGTCAGCCTATCAACTAGCCAACAAAGGAACCAACAAACAATTATGATACTGAAACTGCAAATAGATATGAATAAAAAAATAACAAGATGAAAAATTACAAGTCCTTTCTCATTTGCTAATTTTAACCAAACCAACTTACTAGTTCTTGTTGAGGCCTTTTCATATAAAAACACTTATAAACACTTCTGAGTTCTGAAGTTTTATTGTTTGTTCAGATTGGCTTTAACTTACTACAGTATCCAGAAGAAAGAGAAAACAACCTAAACCGGACTTCCGTTTCTGTAAAAATCACTTTTAGATAAACACTTTTTTTAACAGCCTCAACAAAGAAAGGATCACAAGAAAAACAAAACATCAAGTACTAATAGCTACTAGATAAGTAAATCAAACTCTAGTTCCATCATTATCATACACACGAAACCCTAGCAATACAAAAGGTAGTGAAATAAATAGTCAAGAAACAGAGCATGCAATTTATCTCAGTACGTCACAATTGCAAAAAAGATAACATGTTTTTGAATTAAACAGAAGAGATGAAAGGGGGGAGAAAGAGTGTTACTAGTATCGACAATGTCGCGGTGAGCGGCGACGTCGTTGAGGGACTGAGGGCGGTACTTCTCAACCCATGGAATGGCCTTGGCGGCGGAGGGAGGGTTGCCGGCGATGAGGACGGTTTTGCCCTTGGAAGAGTAAGAGTGGCCGTTGCCGTCGATGTCCATCATCTCGGCCATTGTGTTAGGGTTGGGATGCTGAGATCTTTGTTGATAGTTGAGTTTTGCAGTTACCCTGTTACTGCTCTTTCAAAAAAAAAACTGGGGTTTGAAACTAAAAAAGATAGAGGATGAAGGTTTAGAGGAGGGAGAGTTCACTTTGATGAAGGTTTTACTTATGGTAGAATTAAGTGAATTTCAAGTTTTTTTTAAGAGGAATGATTTATTTTGATTCCCAATTTTTTTGTTCGCGGAAATTTGAAAAAAAAAAACTCTAACATGATTACAAATAATATTAAACGTAAGTTAAATTCATTATTTTTTATAATTTTTATGAAATGTAAGAAAAACAATGTTGACTCACATTCACCATTTTTAATAACTAGTTTAATTTTTTACCTTTTCTATGGATCAAAATCATATTTTATAAAGATGAAAGTGACTATTCACTATTTTTTTAAAAGCTTATTTGAATAAACATTACCAAAATTTTATGAATTTTTTAGTAATCTAATATATATATATATATATATATATATATATATATGTATATATATATATATGTCTTACACGTAATTACTTTACCTAATACATGTGTTTTTTTATATCTTGAAGCAATTGTTCAAACTTCATGTTGAACATTCTTGAAATTATATCTGGCCTATTATGCGGCTTCAAACCCAAAGGATTAAGAAATCTTACAATTTCAGGCCAATTAGGATTGCATGTAATTGTTAGAAATAAATCAGCAAATCTCAATGAACTACGAATGACCATCCCATCAAAGTATAATTGATTCATGTACCTACGACTACCAACAAAGGTTGAAGGTAATATGACTCTTTTTCCAATATTTGATCCTTCAGTTTGGTCATTTGTTTGAGACTGATTCAAATTTTTGTATTTATCAACCCTTAACGTTGACTGATTTCTTTTGATAAAAGATAGTCATTTAGACTCCACCATAGTATAAACATCAACTAAAAATTGATAAAATAGTCTTCTTGACCTCAACAAAGTTTGAGCCTCATTCTTCCATGTTTGTAGTCTAAAGGATATCCATTCTCTCACTGTTAGACGATGACGTTTCCTATTTTGAGAATCAGGTCTAGCTCTGTGACAAACATCATGTCTGTAACCATCCTCCCCAAATGGAAACAACAATGGATATTGAAAAGCTATATAGCTTGCATGTAATTCATTAATTCTCTTTAAATTACTAGTTTGTGTCTCCATGATTATATCTCTTTGTGATGTTGAATCAATATCTCCAACTATTAAAGCAACCACTTCAGAAACTGTTGGTAAGTTATTTACTCTACCATTAGAACTCCTTTCGGAAATTAGCTTCAACTTCAAATTAGGAATTACACCATCTTTTAATTTTTCCCTTGCCATTCTAAAGGACTTTGCATGAACATTATATTCATCCAACATTTGGGATAATTGACAAACTACTTCGAAATCAACCTTGTTGTTCCTATATTCATGAGTTGAATAACAAATCAATAAGATTGCACATAAAAGAGAAAAAAATATGACATTATTATCCATGATAATATAATCATATATCTTATTCCTTCCATTCTGTTTTGAATTTCATGTTCTGTATCATAAATGTAAAGTTGCGCAAACTTTGGGCCTTGTCTAGGCATCGGCAACATACTACCAATACGATGGCATGGTTGTCCTTGTATCCTAATAGTTGGAGGACCTCTACCATTATTGATTGATCTATCAAATTGTGCACCCGTGGATGTGAAGGCAAACATCATGTTGTATAGGCGAATATTGTTTTGATAATTTAGACTATCATGAGAGTGCAAATCAAAAAGTAGATGTTGAATTATTGGAGGAGGTGTTTTCAATAAGGGTATTTGAACTTTACCATCACCACAACAAAGTTCATATTTGGGCGTTGTGGTGTTTCTATGTTTTCGCTTTCGCTCTTCATACCACATGCATGCTCCACAATGATCACATTCAATAATATGATCACCAATATCAGAATAACCTAAGCAAACAATTATAACGTCAGTCACTATTTTGGTGTAATATTTAGTAAAAATTAAAATTTTCAGTAAATAATCTTGATGATTTTGAGCCATTGAAGTCGTGTGAGAATTATGAACTTCATCTTCATCTTCCAAAGAGTATTCAATATTAACATCATCTAAATATAAAGAATAAAATATATTATCATTAAAGAGAATCATTAAATGACTACTAACAACATTAAAATTCATATTGAATGCCTTCTATGTCAATTTCAGAATTCACATCATCTTCATATGTATGATCATTGATTTGTTAACTATAACTTTGCATTGATGAAAAAAGTAACATATTTTCTTTTGTTGTTGCATTGTTGTTGAAGTTTTCAAGATGTAACATGTTCCCATATCTATTCATAAGATTTATACCTCTAGATTCTTGATTCACAAATCTCTTTTTCCTAGATTGGTCATGGATTTCTGATGGTTGGGTATGGGAAGTCGAAGTTGAACAACCATTGATGTTGAATAAACCGTAACTTTCTTTGAATTTGGCAGAATTTAAATCTATATTTGATAGCGGTGTTCTACTCATTTGCATTGGTGTAGAATTTGTTGTTGAGATTGCACTGATGAACGTGTTTATTGTTTGGATCTTGAATAATTTAAACCCTTATCCTTCAAAATAGACTTTCTTTTATTTCTTGCTATTGAAGAAGAGATATTTGGTTTATTTGTATCCATTTGATATCAACAGAAAAAGATACGCATTCAGCAAATGAAGTCATGTTTTATGCACAATGTATACATTCAAGTATAAGATTAGTGTATAACTTAAATAATTAAACATTAATACATAGACAATGAAACTGGTAGCCACCAAACAAAGTATGTCACTTTATTTATTGCTGCCTATTTGGATTTGTTATCAAAAATTATTTTATCACTAAGTAATTATATTATACAAAGTAATCATTAAAAATAAGACTATTTTGTATCCATATAACAACAGTCCATAGAATTGTAATTCATACATATGCAAATTCCTTTAAAAAATTGAATAACAATCTCTCACATTTTATAATATAATTTAAAAATTGATACAAAAAGAACTTTAAAAGTGGTACAAAATGAACAAAGTAGACCAAGGGAGAGATCATAGTAGGACATTCCATAATATGTCTGCTTTCATAATCCGACTAACATAGAATACAAAATCTATTTCATCTCTAATTGAATACAGAAAAAATTTGAACAACAAATGGAGAACATCAAACTACATTCCAATATACCAAATTCATATAGAAGGTTCCGGAATCTACAAAATATCAGAATTATATAGGCTTTCTAAGAAAAGAAATTCAAGATGTCAAAGTGGATAACAGTTTCACAAAGTACAACAGTTTTCGGAAGAGGAAGATGAACAAAAAATATATATCCAATAAACATCATAATGTTAATCTTCCAATAATGATCAACTTATTTCAATAAACTAAAACATACTTTTTTGATATAAGATAGTTACAGTAAACAAATGCCTAAAATATATTGACAATATAATGAAGTAATAGTGACAATTGAAAATAAGTCAACACTAATGCATTGTATAATATCAGCAGTGACTTATTAGTCGGAATGAATCACAAAAAGTAAAGATATTAGTCAAAATGAATCACAAGTTATAGTATACCCAATAATCTAAGTCATCTGTAATATTAAAACACAGAAGCAGATTTATAAAGAAACAAAAGCAAAACCTTATGCGGAGAATGTTGTATACACAACTCTGAATGAAGTATTGACAGTTAATTACTCTCCTCAATAATAAATACTAATCACAAATGAAAGTAAAATAAAGGAAGAAGTTAAGAACAAAGTTGAAAGGAAGAAATTATGAAGTGAAGAAGAACTATTGTTAGTTGGAAAACAAAAATGGCAATAAAATAAAAGAATGCCATTATGATGCTAAGGAACATACAATCTTACCTGCGCACTTTAAGAAGCATGAAGAAGAAATAGCATGTTGAGAGGTTAAAATTTTTTTGAAGACCTAGCTGGATTCACCATTATATTTGCAGTAGGGTTTGAGTTCCTAAAGGAGAAGGAGAGATGAGTTATGAAAAGAAGAAACAGGAAGTGAGTTTTGCCTCTTTTTTTTGTCACTTTTTAGGTGGTGAGTTGATATTTTATTTTAAATAATTTTAAGTTTTACATTTTCTTGTGACAGAATATACCTGCTTTCTTCCTTCTGATTACAACATTGTGATTTCCAATGTTATTTTTGAGATTAACATGTCAACTCACCTGCATATTAAAAGTAGAAAAAAGTAATTTAAAATAAACCCAGTAGCCAAAAGTAGTGTTGTGGAGATAGTTTGTCATTCAGGGAATGGTGATTGATCTGCAAAAAAAATAATTTGAATAAATATGGGGTTTATAATGTTAATAAACCAAATATTAATTGTTTAATATGAATAAATTTATGTGACATTTGTAATGTACCATTGTCAAATAGGATTACTAACTTTATGATTCTTATAGATATAGACTATAACATAAGATTTTATAACTTAAAAGAAATAAACACATTTAATTACTATTTTTATAATTTTTTTTGCATAAAATGAATTTATATTCAGTTTCTTACACGTTAATGTTTAATGAAATAACATGGAAACAAAGAGAAATTTGTTACTGTCTTCTTTGACAACATAATCTCAAATTGTAAAATGATTACATTTTTTTAAGTAACCTAAATTAATGATATAAATTGCACATGGAAATAAATAGACGTAAAAGTAAATGTATATGTTCATGAGTATATTTTCATTTAAATGTCATAGCATAATCGACATTAAATAATGACCAATAGCATCCATCACGATCAATTTAAAAAATGTTTATCACATATCTTTATATATGGTATATCATGCACCACTCCAAAATAATACAATGTTATTGTTTCGTATGTTATGGTTAATGAAATTCTCTTTTAAACGATAGTCCCAATTAACTTAACTTAATGTGATAAGAAAATTATATTATTCTTAAAAGTACTTAGATGTTGATCAAATGTCTCGATAAATAAATTTACAAAATATGATGGTAGTCAGATGATACTTTTGTTTTATATAATTATGAATCACTAATAGCAAACTATATTCACATAATATATATGGGAAAGCATTGTTTCAAACTTAGTCAATCCCAGTTTGTGGGTAGTTAAGGATGGGGTCACAAAATATACATCAAACTATGATGTATCAAAATATAGTTCTACTAAGGCTATACATAATTTGTCATGATTCTATTAGTCACTCAGTCTTGATATGTTTTTGCCACGTTTGAAGATGACAACTGAGTAGATTTAAAGATGAGGCTTTGTGGCAGTTCCAAATCTAAGTCAACCGACATTCTCTTAGCTGGAGTTAGTAATTGAAGGTTGTCTGGATCATGATCAGCAGTGATAGACACAGACTAACCATTTAAGTTGAAAAACATGTCAATAAATCACAGGTATAATAGGAGTTACCTTGGCATCTTAAACATTGTAATCAATTATAGATGAAACTCACAGATTCATATTGAGACATGTCATTGAGATGACACTTTCTATTAAGGTCCTCAGAGGTTGAACCCTTGTTAAAAACAGGTAAAAATTAATTTACATTAGATTAAAATATAAATATACTAAAATTGATAAAACACAAATATATTTATCTCACCATATGTATGTCCAATGTTCCAAACTGATCAGCAATGGCCTTGATCAAGATCAGACTTTCAGATAGCCTTATCACAGAGGATTGGTGGTAAGATGGTTGGACTTTGACTTTAAACGACATTGTCCTTGCAAGCAACATGTCAAGCATGAGAGGAAATGCCTTTGAATCATCCTCACCTTCCTAATTAAAAAAACAGGAAAAAATATAAACTCTTTTAATAAAAAAATGATGTACTGATATGATAACAATCAATATAATGTATAAACTGGAAAAATACGTACAACGACCATCCGATTTCTAAGCTCAAAAGTAGATACTCCAATGATATCAGCACATTGACGATCCCAAAACACAAACCTTCCACTCCCATTCTCATGAATGACTTTTATGTCCAACTTGTACCTTAACAAATACTCCATATTAAAAATAAGCAAGGTCATAAAAAAAGTCTAAAATTTTAAAAATAATATATAATGAAACCGTATTACCTTGGGGTAGGCATCAAGTTATATGTTCCACACTTGCACGTGAACGGAACGTCCTTAGCATCAATTTTCTTAGTGCACTTTGAACAACCATCATAATACCACCCTTGTTTTCCCACAATAAACATTGCAGTTGTTCCAATAGTAACACAAGTTATTTCCCGACATTAAAAAAAAGGGTAAGGGCATAACTAATATAAAAATTATAAACAAAACAAAAATATACCCCAACTGATGTTAAGGCTGCAATTTCAGAAAGACTCTTCACCTTAGCCTTGTACATGAATCAGACATCATCAGATAAGTTAGAGTATTAAGACAATTGGTTGTTCCCTTGGCTTAATAATTCACATGATAGAGTTAAAGTTGCAAAACTACAAAAAAGTAACAGAAAATAAATATGAATTTGACCAAGAGTAAAAAATTTAATAAAATAACAAAAAAGGAATAAAAACAGTTGAATACTTGCCATGAATTGCTAACAGTTGGTGGATACTTGCCTACAGAAAAATCAACTTCAAATTCAAATTGATAATATAATAATAAGGATATGTATAATTGTAGAAGGATAAAAAATACATTGTCATTCCTTAACTCTGGCATGTGTCAGCAAAACAATCATGGGCTCACCAATTGTGAAGTTGTTGTAACAATTAAAAAATTTCAGGGCATGAGATTCCCAAAGAGTACATGTCATAACATCACCACTACTTACAACAAAGAGTAAAAAACTTGTAGATAAAGTCATTCAATTAATAATGATACTGAAGAACAAATTCAAGTTATTACCTAGAATCTTTGAGATTGAAAATAACCTTCTTTAAAGAAGTTTGTGTCTCAGAGAAAACCATTTTATCAACAACACCAATAATGTCTACAAATTATTAAAAAAATAGTATTAATTCAATATAAATAAACTAAAAATTAGATGAATATGAGAATATATATTTTACTAAAAATATTACCTACTAACAAATCAGCATGAAAGTCCCCAATAAGTATTTCAACAAACTTTTTAAAAGCATATTGAAATTGAGGAATATCGGCAAACTTTTTTTCTCTTAGAGTTGTACCAGCTGTAAATTGCAATCTGTAGGCATGATTACATGCCTTAAATTGTATATCATTGTGGAACACATTGAAATTATGCATGACATAGGTATGGTTTTCAACCAAATGATGTTTCCATTAATTGAATTCTTCCTTTTTCACAGAGACTTGGATCTTGTCTCCCTAAAAACAGAGATGGTTAGTAATAGAAATTGTAAGAAATAAATGTTTTTCTATGTAATATTACCTTGTAGTCCATCAATATCATTTCTAGATGTCCAGGTTTAGGTGGAAGCTGAACATATCAAATTTCTGTAATTCTAACAGCTATCTTCCACGGGTGTTTTGAGTCATTCAAATCCCTTACCATCTCGAACGGGCGTGATATTGACATTAACACATCAAATACTAACTTATGAAAATATTAAGCCACCATAAACAAAAACATTAAGCCACACAAAAACTAACAACAATAGTTAAGTAAAACATATTGAAAGCATGACTCTCAATTCATGAAAGAATGAAAACCTAGTACAATAAAAATTGTTAAGGTCATTTTTTGCAGAGGTTTGCTAATAAGTACGCTACCACATATTATGCATGACCTTATTTGTTATTGAAGATATGACTCTCAACATAAGACTCAACTATTTATAAACTGGAAATTAGAGAAGCTCAATTTTGAAAAAAACTGTAAAAAAGGTTTAATTGATATTTAACTAATGCTTTAGAAAATGTATATTAAAACAGAGAAATTAGTAATAACACTAGCTAAGAAGAATAAACTATTTACAATCTAGAGAATCAAGAAGCAATAATTGAAGACAATACTCAATTATTGTATTCAAATACAAATTACCGCTTACTTTAAACACTGATTATTAGGCATAGATATTACATCTTTATAAAAAAATGGTAGTTAATTAACTTAGAAATATATTGTTAGTAAGCCTCTTTAAATAAAAGAAACACAATTAACTTGGAATATACAAAATAATGATAACCAAACAACAATGAATATGCTGAGAGTGAACTTCGTCAATTAACTACAACATAATTGATAGATATAAAATAGTCAGAGTAGAGAAATGAACAATTTTTTTCCAAAATTTAATGCAGTAAAACTGACAATTGATAATAAGTCATTACAAATGCAATTTATAATTTCAGAAACGGTTTCATAGAGGTTAGTTACAACGACCTTTGAAAGGTTCAATGCAGAAATATATACTCAATATCTCATCTTCAAAGAATTAAATATGAGTGACAACTAAAATTTCTATTGAAAAAATATATATTCAAAACCAAGAAGCCTTAAAGTTATGATATAAGGAACAAATATAAGGAACAATTACAAAAAGTCATCAAACAACGACCTTTAAAAAAACATAAATAATATATACTTAAGCCCAAAAAATATGAAAGACAAATATCAGAAATATAACAATGTGAAAGTATCATCAATTTTGTCCTCTAAAAATTCAAGTGGCAAAAAAGGAAGATGTCCAATATTGTAATAATATTAGCCCAATGCATTCTTATATATAGAGTATAAAAAGTCATCAAACAACAACCATGAAAAAAACATAAATAATATATACTGAAAATAAAAAAAATATGAAAGACAAATATCAGAAATATAACAAATAAATAATCACACCGAAAAAACTAGAAATAAACAAATATATATAGCAAATATATAAAAAATATCATAAATATAACAAAAAAACAATGACACCGAAATACACCAGAAATAAACATATATATAAAGACAAATATCAGAAATATAACAAATAAATATTGACACTGAAAAAGACCAGAAATAAACAAATATATATAACATATATATAACAAATATCATAAATATATATTGACCTTAGGAAAAACAAATCAACAATCACTACAAAATAAAAGACATTTGAGGACAAAATTTTTGCCACACTTACATATACCATGGCAAATTCAAAAAATAAGGCCCAAAACTAACAATGTGGCCCATGGTTCATCTTTCACATTATCACTTTCACTCTTTCACGTTCTCTCATCTCTTCTAAAAAAAATACTTCTTCACTTCACCACTTTCACACCATGGCTCTTAAAAATTAACTTCTTCTCTTCTCTTTTCCATAAATCACTTATTCCTCTCTTCTCTTTTCCAGAAATCACTTATTCTTCTATTCTCTTTTCCAGAAATCAATTCTTCACTTCATCACTATCCAAAAATCAATTCATTCCAAACTTTTTCATATATCGGTAAGAAATCATTTCATCTCCTTTTTTAATTCTATAATTTTGTTTCAAATCACTTCATCAACTCTAATCCCTAATTTTGAGCTTCTCAAATCCCTAATTTTGTGCTTCTCTAATCCCTAATATTATTAGTTATAGAAATCTGAGAAATTATAGTCACTAATTTTCAATGAATGTTAGTTCAATAGAACATACTAGAATATATTATATTCTATTGAAGGTAGTATTAGAGTAATAAAGTAAGATAGAAGATAGATATGAGACCTTGGGATAGGAATAGAGAAAGATGTACCAACTGATTTCAAAATATGAGTGAAGTTATGAATGAAGTTACTATCAGTGATTTCAAAATCAACCAGTGTTATTGTCCTACTCAAGGGATAGGTTGTGGTGGATGTTTTTTGTTGTTGGAAAATTGCTATGTTGAGGATGAGAAGGGTTAGAGGCGTGTATAAGCATGAGGAATAAGGTAAATAGTGTTGGCAATAGGTAGAGTTATGGTTGTTGAAATGTTGTTTTATTTTGCATTCAGAGGTAATTTGTTGTTATTCTTATATTTTGGTTTCAACTTAGCTGTTGTTTCTGTTGGTGATGCTGCTTAGAAATGATAGAAATGATTGTATAATTATATAATTATATTGCTATCTTTTTATTATTTCTTAAGTGATAAAAATGATGGTACTAATTGTAAAATGATGTTTATCTTTTGGACTAGTTATTCGGTTAAGCAACATTCTTATATTTGGTTGGGGTTATTAAGTAAGTTGCATTTTAAGTTCTGAAGTTGTAGAGTTGTTGGCTCTTTGTTTAAAAGGTGAGCTTCTGTTATCTAGCCCTTTCTGTGTGTAGCACATCTTCCATAATACTAACTCAATGAAGTTGATGAATGTTGTAGCTAGTTTTGTGTTTGGCAAATAGGATTTATAATAGGTAATGGGATGGCATTATAGAAGTACTAGTCATTTGAATCAAATATTGTAAATGTACATCAAATTTAGCAGCCAACTTTGTTTTGCTCTGTTAGTTTTTTTTATGTATGGGGATTTTGATAATGCCTAAAGTGTATGAAATATCACAAGGACATTGCCAATGATGCCTTTCCTGTCTCTCTTTCCTGAACTGATTTTGTTATTTCATAAATATTTCTTGATTATAAAAACATTGGAGGAAAACTCTTGAATAAAACTATGCATGTTTCTGATTTCAAAGACTAGAGACAAAGGCAAGTGGAAAGGGCTAAGAGTTGTTTTGCCTTTTCTTAGCATATCATTTTGTCATGTTTATTGAGTTTTTGTTTTAAGAACTTAGAATTTTGCTTGAATAAACAGATGAATGTAGCGGATCCCAATGGATTGAAAACTCTTGTGTGCATGTTATTGTTAAGTAATGAACCACTTTTACCAAGGAGATGATATTATATGAGATTCTGGATATTCATCATACATATTGAGTTGTTTATATTTGGATAGGTTAGGAAAGTGTTGATTCAAACATTTAATGTAGTTGAGAAGGAGTGTCATAAATTAACTAAACATTGAAATTTTTTCATTGTTCTTACTGGAATGGAAGAAAGGGTTGAGGACAATATATTTAAGATGATTGACACTTATAAGTACACGATGTCATGTTCAATATGTTTTTTACTAAGAGTATTTGGTTGGAGCCAAGACTTGCAAGCAAAATGAACATTATTTTCAATATCTATGCTTTCCAAGTAGAACTCACTATCATAACCGTTAATGAAAGTGACAGTTCCAGGAACCCCAAAATCTGAGTCAACCAAGAATTTTACATTATAGTTGTTGAGATTTCCGTAAGGTCCATATTCAACTCTATGGTATTCAGACCACTCCAACACTGTTTCATTGCTCAACTTTGTATCCTTACTCCCTTTCATTTAAAAATCACAACAGACAAAGTAAAACATTTTATGTTAACTTGAAGTTTATTAAAATATAGAATTATCTTATTCATGCATTACACTAACTACTTTTAGAGGAGTATGAGCGTAATATTTTAAATAAAAATATTGTAATAAATATGATTAAGTTAAACTATGAAGTGTTGGTTTTACTCTTAATTAATTGTACATTATATGTAGAGAGGTTCTGACTGGGATCAAGTTCTATGCTAACAAGCTGTAGAATAACAACACCTTTGCTATGGGGTGGAGGGTTGAAAATGCTTAGTACGTTATTTGAAAATGCTTGGTTTTGAGTTTTTCTTTTAAGCTTCCTGCATTGGCTTTATTGTATAAAACTACTTGGGAATGATTCATTCTTGGACTCTTGGTTCCGAAGTCACTTGTTCGAATTTTTGTTTGTTGAGAAATAAGAGCTTGCATTGCAATCCTTGGTGGTATTCTAGGACTCTTGGCTATATCTTTACTAGCTTCAAAGTTGAGTTTACTATAATTGAGACATATACACAATCTTGATCTTTCCTCAAATGTGATTTTTGGATGAGACTGAAATTCATACAATTTGGAAATGAGTTAGAGTTGTTGGTGTAAAATATGGTAGTAAGATGAAAATTCTCTTAATGAGACAAATTTGTTTTTTATGCAGGTCATGGTTCATGTCACTATGATTTCATTTCCTAATCCCAACTTGAAATAAATAGAAGAGCATTGAGGTAATACTTAAGTTGTTGTTAAGTTAATCATTTAGTATCTCTAATGATTTAGTAATTGAATTTAACATAAAAAACAGATTCGTGCAATTATGATTGATAAGAGTTGGATTGAGAAACCAATTAGATCAAAGGAGTTCTTGGATGGGGTGGCACAATTTTTGGATTTCGCATTTTCAAATGTACCTATAAATGATCAAATTCCATGTCCTTGTATTACATGTGGATTTCTTAAAATGGGTAATAGAATTGAAGTGTTTAGTCATCTACTTCAAAAAGGGTTTCCCAAAAAGTACACATTTTGGTACATGCATGGGGAAAAGCATGTGCAAGATAATGTTGAAACTACAACCCAACCACAAGAAGAGTTGGTTACACAATATCCAATGCAAGATATGTTAGATGATGCTTTTGGCATCTTTGATGATAGTGGAATTCAAGATTTCGGTCACCCAAATATACCAAATGATGACCAGCCTAGGGGTGAT
>NC_032022.1:12864364-12864758 GCF_001865875.1 Lupinus angustifolius | reverse complement strand
GATCTTTTAAATGATGGTTTTCCCCATGCAAAACTCCCAGCATCTTTATACGAGGCAAAAAAGTTGATTAAGAAGTTAGGTTTAAGCTATGAAAAGATCCATGCATGTCCGAACAATTGCATGTTATATTGGGGTTCCTTGGAAGACAAGAAGAGAGATAATTGCAAGATTTGCAATGCATCTAGGTGGAAATCTAATGGAAATATTAGTGGTGCAAATGATATAGTGGTTGGCCAAAATAAAAAATATATACCAGCAAAGGTCTTACGGTACTTCCCACTTATAACAAGATTGCAAATACTATACATGTGTTCTAAAACTGCAGAGCTTTTGAAATGGCATGTAAAAAGGCAAACCCGGATGAGTTGGTAAGACATCCGAGAGATAGTAAAGC
>NC_032022.1:12843239-12864264 GCF_001865875.1 Lupinus angustifolius | reverse complement strand
CTTCCCACTTATACCAAGATTGCAAAGAGTATACACATGTTCTAAAACTGCAGAGCTTTTGAAATGGCATGCTAAAAAGGCTTGGTAAGACATCCGAGAGATAGTAAAGCATGGAAGGAGTTTGACAAATGTATCCGGACTTTGCTTTAGATTCTCGTAATATACGGCTTGCATTAGCTACAGATGGTTTCAATCCATTTGGAACTTTAAGTTCTAATAATAGCATTTGGCCTGTGATGTTGTATGCTTACAATTATCCTCCATGGTACTGTATGAAGCAAACTTCTCTCATAATGTCGATGATAATTCCTGGTCCTATGGTCCTAAGATGCCTGGAAATAGTATTGATGTTTAATTGCAACCCCTAGTTTCAGAGTTACAAAAATTGTGGAAAGGAGTGGAAGCTTATGATTCCTCTACAAAAGAATCATTTCAAATGCGTGCATCATTGTTTTGTACTATTAGTGACTTCCCAGGTCTAGACAACTTATCTGGATGGAACACTCATACATCACTTGCTTGTCCATCATGTAATTTTGATACAGAGTCTAAATGGCTAAAGTTTGGCGGAAAATATTGCTTCATGGGACATCGTCGATATTTACCACTAGATCATAAGTATAGGATCAATAAATCATCCTTTGATGGTTCTATTGAGCTTAGACCTGCCCCTATCCCGCCTCCAGGTTCAAATATGTTGTGAGATATAGAATGAGGTCGTAAAAGGCCCCGTGATGAGGTTAAGAGTGAAAACAACCCACCACAATGGAAGACAAAGGGTATATTTTGGGATCTACCTTATTGGAAACATCTTCTTATTCTTCATTGCCTTGATATGATGCACTTAGAGAAAAATGGATAATGGTATGCAGTTACTTAGGTAGGCAAATGCATAATGTCATTTTGTCCTTTTTGATTCTATTGATGCAATTTTCCATTATAGGTTACTGTCATGCAATTTGCAATTTGCCACTATATAAATTATTAATTTCTTGTTATTTAATAGGATAAAATATCAGAGCATTTACCTCCAGATCAAGAAAATGTCACTACTTCAGGTGTTTCATCAAAGGTATTTGCTCATCCTAATGATGCAATTGGAAAAGCATATGGAGCTGAACATTCAGGTCGAGTGCATGGTTTGGGCACTGGTATTTGTCCCTCTAGTGTTTTTGGAACGTCTGGACATTGTACTGGTTTTGTGAATTCTAGTGGCTCTAGTCAACATGTTGAAGACTTGAAGAAATATGTAGAAACTTTGGAAGTAAAACTATCAGGGTATGCAGAGACCAAGGAGCAACTTGCACATACTCAGAATCGTTTGGCTACTCTTGAGAAGTTTCTAGTCGAAAAATTTGGTAGTGAGTTAACCACTTTCGCTCGTGATGTTCCACCATCTTAGATATGGTTTCTTAAAATTCATGAACTTATATGATCATAACATTTTGCATTTTGTGTTTATCAGCATTTTTGAATGTTAAACATTTGGTAATTGTATAAGATTCAATTTTATAATGGTATAACACTTACTACTACTATTATTAGCTAGCAAATATTTAATTTTATTATAAATTTACCATGATATTATTGAAAATAAAGATTGTGAGACAATGACACATTGGGATCATGAGAAGGGTATATACGAAAGTAACTTTAAATAAATTTAATTAGCCACAAATGGATTGTGGAAAAATAAGCAACTTAGCCATGGTTGTAGTGTTGCAAAATCAGCAACTTAGCCATGGTTCGACTGTAGCTGAATTAAACAGACTGTAGCTAAATAAATGTTACCATGTTTCACAGAAATGTAGCAAAATAACATAATGACCGTGACTAATTTTTAGCAACGCCATTCCTTGCCACAACAACATTAAGTTTGGCCACTCAATCTAGCTATGATTTTTTTTCACTTTAGCCACGGTTGCAACCGTGGCTAACAGAAATTTTTACTGTAGTGAATATACATTAAAGCCAAAAGACATATAAAAGACAAATACCATAAATATAGCAAATATATATTAAATACCAAAAAGTAATAAAGTTAACATTTTTAAGGCCAACAATGTGAAAGTATCATTAATGCTACAAAAGGAAGAAACAAAAAAAGTAAGACGAAGATCCAAAAAAAGAAAGGAAGAACTTTAGATCTGAAACGCATGCATGTTCATCAAAGATAAATAAACGCATGTTCAAAAAGTAACATAATGATGTATAAAACAAAGGTCTGCTCATAAAGTTAAAGTGAACATTTTTAACAAAAATGTTGAATGTAGAGCGGATCTGGAACGTTAGATGAAGATCCAAAAAAAAGAAAGGGATAACTTTAGATCTGGAACACATGCATGTTCATCAAAGATAAAATAAACGCATGTTCAAAAAGTAACATACAGATGGACAAAACAAAGGTATGTTCATAAAGTTAAAGTGAACATTTTTAAAAAAAATATTGAATGTAGAATGAATCTGAAAACATAAAATGAAGATCCAGAAAATGAATAGAAGAATGTTTTTCGGATCTGGAACGCAAAATAACATAACGATACACAAAATAAGAAAGAACTTCGGATATGGAAAATGAAAAAAGTAAGATGATGATACATAAAAATGAAGAACTTTGGATCTGTAAGTATGAATATCAGTTACCTTAAGTAGAGTAGTGAAGATGTGTATAGTAGTTAAGACACATGCAGTTCAGAGAGAAAGAAGAAAAAACGAATAACCTTGTAGCAGATTGGAAAAAACGAATAATAGCCTTGTAGCGGATTGGAAGAAATGAATGGCCTTGTAGCGGATTGGAAGAAATGAATGGACTTGTAGCGGATTGGAAGAAATGAATGGCCTTGTAGCTTTAATGTGTGTTATTATAATTTATTATAATAACCTTGAACTGTGGAAAAGTTGGAAACGTGGCAAACTTTTGTTATTATAATAATCTGTGTGAATGACCTTGTTATTATTATTTGAATGACTTTTGTTTAAATCTTATTTATTATTATTATTATAACCTTGAATAATAAGGTGTGGCAGACTTCTGGTTTTTGAAAAAGGATTTTTGAAATGACTTCCGGTAATAATGTGGCAGACTTGTGGTTTTTGAATTTTTTTAATATAAAAAATTTGGTTTTACAATTTTGTCCTCTAAAAATCCAAGTGGCAAAAAAGGAAGATGTCCAATATTGTAATAATATTAGCCCAATGCATTCTTATATAGAGAGTAGAAAAAGTCATCAAACAACGACCATTAAAAAAACATAAATAATATATACTGGAAAAAAAAATGAAAGACAAAGATCAGAAATATAACAAATAAATAATCACACCAAAAAACTAGAAATAAACAAATATATATAGCAAATATATAACAAATATTACAAATATCAGAAATATAACAGAAAAATAATGACACCGAAATACACCAGAAAAAAACAGATATATAAAGACAAATATCAGAAATATAACAAATAAATATTGACACTGAAAAAGACCTGAAATAAACAAATATATATAACAAATATCATAAATATATATTGACCTTGGGAAAAACAAATCAACAATATACATTAAAGCCAAAAGACATATAAAAGACAAATACCAGAAATATAGCAAATATATATTAAACACCAAAAATTAATAAAGTTAACATTTTTAAAGCCAACAATGTGAAAGTATCATCAATGCTACAAAAGGAAGAAACAAAAAAAGTAAGACGAAGATCCAAAAAAAGAAAGGAAGAACTTTAGATTTGGAACGCATGCATGTTCATCAAAGATAAAATAAACGCATGTTCAAAAAGTAACATAATGATGTACAAAACAAAGGTTTGTTCATAAAGTTAAAGTGAACATTTTTTACAAAAATATTGAATGTAGAGTGGATCTGGAACGTTAGATGAAGATCCAAAAAAAGAAAGGAAGAACTTTAGATCTTGAACGCATGCATGTTCATCAAAGATAAAATAAACACATGTTCAAAAAGTAACATACTGATGTACAAAGCGAATGTATGTTCATAAAGTTAAAGTGAACATTTTAAACAAAAATATTGAATGTAGAACGGATCTGAAAACATAAAATGAAGATCCACAAAATGAATGGAAGAATGTTTTTCGGATCTAGAATGCAAAATAACATAACGATACACAAAATAAGAAAGAACTTCAGATATGGAAAATGGAAAAAGTAAGATGATGATACATAAAAATGAAAAAATGAAGAACTTTGGATCTGTAAGTATGAATATCAGTTACCTTAAGTAGAGTAATGAAGATGTATATAGTAGTTAAGACACATGCAGTTCAGAGAGAAAGAAGAAAAAAACGGATAGCCTTGTAGCAGATTGGAAGAAACGAATAGCCTTGTAGCAGATTGAAATAAACGAATAGCCTTGTAGCAGATTGGAAGAAATGAATGGCCTTGTAGTGGATTGGAAGAAATGAATGGCCTTGTAGCTTTAACGTGTGTTATTATAATTTATTATAATAACCTTGAAATGTGGAAACGTTGGAAACGTGGCAGACTTTTGTTATTATAATAATCTGTGTGAATGACTTTGTTATTATTATTTGAATGACTTTTGTTTAAATCTTATTTATTATTATTATTATAACCTTGAATAATAAGGTGTGGCAGACTTCTGGTTTTTGAAAAAGGATTTTCGAAATGACTTCCGGTAATAATGTGGCAGACTTGTGGTTTTTGAATTTTTTTAATATAAAAAATTTGGTTTTACAATTTTGTCCTCTAAAAATCCAAGTGGCAAAAAAGGAAGATATCTAATATTGTAATAATGGCAGCCCAATGCATTCTTATATAGATAGTAGATTGGTATTTTGAATGATACTTTTAACTCTTACGCCAATTACCTTAAGATTTAGAATGAAAATCTCATATTACCCTTTGTTTCTGCCTTTAATTCTGTTCCGAACCAATTAAAATATCATATTTAATTAAAAATATAAATATCTTTTTATTCTATTTTAATGTAATTTTATCATAAAGAGATAAAGTTTTATTGAAATAGAGGATTCATTTTCTAAGATTTCTTGACATACTTCGGTGCTAGTTAAAATCTATATCTATATATTAATTGAAGGGGCTGGTGGTATTACAAAATTGTATATCTCATATACTTGACACCCGGTCTTTTAAAGGGTAATTTTGTCATTGCAAAACTATTTTTCTTTAAAAAATAAAAGCAATCATTTAGTGGCGCACCTTTGAGTAATTCATACTATTTCTTGCAATAAAATAATAAGGAACAACATTCATCTCTCTTCTATATCTATATATTAATTGAAGAGGCTGATGGTATTAAAAAATTGCATAGCTCATATACTTGACACCTGGTCTTTTAAAGGGTAATTTTGTCATTCTAAAACTATTTTTCTTTAAAAAATAAAAGCAATCATTTAGTGGCGCACCTTTTAGTAATTAATATTATTTCTTGCAATAAAATAATAAGGAACCCCATTCATCTCTCTTTTTGGTCCCTTCATTTCAAATTCAATTCACTCTTGACTTTTTTCTTTTCACACCACTTCACCACTTAAGCTTCCACCACACTCTCTCTCTTCATTCTCATCTCTTCCCTTCTCTCTAAACAAGAAACATAACAACTCAAACCCACAGATCCCATCAAAACAAGAATGATTTCATCATCAAGTAGCTGAAGCAGAAAAGATCTTTTATTTCCTTTAGTTCCTACTCGGTCAATCACTCGAAGGTATGTTTTTTTTTAAATTTTCTTGCTATTAATGTTTACTTTAACTTTTACTAATGTTGGATTCTAGGTTCCATTTGTTGTTTTTTAGTTCAACCTTCATAACAAGGTAACATTTTTTTGGCCATTTCTATTGGATGGAACTTTTTATTTTTTTGAGTTGAAGATACCATTTTTGTATGAGTTCGAAGATAACATTTTTTATATGAGTTCGAGATAACATTTTTACCGCCACACGTCAGAGTTACCATCGCTAGAATCGTCAACTAGCTGTCAGAATACTCAGGTTAGCCATCGATTCAAGGGAGGAAGGAACCTAATATATTTGTGGTTGAAGGCATTCCATCCATCACTTCTCTCTTTTCTATGTTTCTTAATGTTTCCCCTTTTCTTTCATTATTTTCTATGTATTTTTTATTATTATTTAGAAGGCATTCCAACTCTGTATGCAGGACATATTCCCAGCTTATTACATGCAAGTAAATTCTTACCTTCTTGGCACATTGTACTATGTAATGATCACAAGCTGCTTTTGATTTTACATGGTCATTCTCTACTTCAAACATAGTAATATCATTTTTATGAAATGTTTTTATGATTGCTATTATGATTATTCCTCATTAATATTGTCATTGTGGTGATAATATGTGGCATTATTGCATGCTTTTCCGTGAATATTTGATTTTATGCTTTTCTATCATACATACCAAATACAAAATCATTTTAATCTGTATGTGATGGAGATCTATAAATTAAGGACCATAACAAAAACTCCATGCTGCTTTAAGATGATATTCCTCTAGGTTAGATACTTCTTTCAACTTCAATAAGTTACTTTGGGAATGGTTGTCCCTCTTTCTCCAAACTCATTCTCCTCTCCCACCTCTACTCGTATTGAATGGTCAAGCTTTCGAACAATTATTCATGTATTTTTTACTATTTATTTTGTATTAATTTGCTGCAATACTTTCTTCTATTTCTCTATCATTGAAATGTGTATATTTCCTTATAATATATTATTTCTTTACTGTATTTTAAACAATGCTTCATTATTGTAATTGTACTTCTCTTTCATTATTACGGTGTAAATATCACATTTGACACATCATTTATTGCAACTTACTTCTCTTTCATTATTATACTGTCAATAATTTTTAAAAGTACATATTTATTTATCTTTTTTAGTATTCTCACCCAAGAGAGAAAACAGTTACTAAAGTCATATCTGTAATTGACATTAAAAAATACAAATGACAACCATAAATTTATTACCACCAAAGATTAAATTTATTACATTATTGACACTTGGATTATAAAATGGGCATATTAGTCTTTACATCACCTTTGTTTTTCTAAGAATAAAAAATAAAAAATCTAGCATTATAATTACATTCAGTCATTGTAAATGTAAGCAAAACTTTTTTAATGTTGGGCACGAGAATTAATAGTTGTTGCACTGAAATTAATTTTTGTTGCAAGAAAAGTAATGTTTGCCGCAAAGAATTTAATGCTTGCTGTAAAGAGAGATTTTGTTTCTCTCAAATTTCATTTCATAATCTTTTGACTCCCCACATATTCCTAACCCTTCATCTCCACTTTCTTCAAACCATTCAGCTACATTTTCTTATAACCCTTCATGCATATTCTCTATCTTTTCTCATACTTCTTATCACTCATTCATTAACCATTTCTCACCATCAACTAAAGGTCATATTGTATTTTTTACTTCCATTTCTTAAAATGCGAAAACTCATCTTCTCCATATTTGCTCAGTTTTTGGTATTATCAAAAATGGCCCAAGCGGAAAATGTGTGTTGGGAGCATATCCTTCCTATACTAATGATTTTAAGAAGCTTACTCTTGAGCTTCAATATATTTTATGGGTTTCCAGATTTCTTCATACTTTTCATTTTGTTCTTAAAAATTACCTCATTATTTTTTCTTAAAGATCATGGTTTATTACTTTAAAAATTCGACCTTTTCACTTTGTGTGTATTCCGACTTTACATTTTTTTATGCTTTTTGTAAAAGTTAGGTCTTTACAATTTTGTTAAAGTCGTAGCCTTTGTGTGTGTACCCGTTACTACTTGCAGTTCACTAGAAATGAATTTTTTTGAATGTGTTCAGTTTGATTTTGCTGAAAACCACTTAAAGGTGTAGCCTTTGCTATAGATCTATTTTTATTTTCTTAAGACCATTTCTAGTAATGCATAAGAGATTTTTTAACACTTTGTTGTCAATTACTTTGCTGAAAACAGTTTCAGTTTAATATTGATCTATTTTATTTTGCTAAAGATACAGCCTTTGATTTTGCTAACTGCATAACTGATATTCGTTTGATATTGTACTATATAAATTTGTGATTTACCACCTTCTGTGATAATGCATTAGTAATGAAAAATGATAATGCATTACTTCTTTAATTATAAAAAATGGTCCAAGTGAAAAATGCTTGTTGTGAGCATATCCTTCATATATTGATAATTTTAAAAAGCTTACTCTTGGGCTTCAATATAGTTTATGAGTTTCCAGATTTCTTTGTTTGATATTGTACTATATAAAATTTTGAGTTACCACCTTCTGTGCTAATGCATTAGTAATGAAAAATGATATTCTTTTTGAAATTTTACTTCTTAAATTTCATATACTTTTATACCATTAATTTACACCTATGTGATGTACAATTTCAATGTGATGCACAATGATCTCCAATGTAAGGCTTGTGATCATGCCTGCCGAATGCAATTCACTGCTGGTACCACCCTAAAGGAGAGAGACTTTCCTAATATTCCTCAATATGAGTATGATTTTAAAACATTTGGTGATATACTTGTTGGAAACTTTCAAAGTGATGTGTTAATAGGTAAGTTATTGCCATATGTATTGTTATATTCAATTATTATTTTTAGTTGCATGATTATAACATTATTTTATATGATTGTCTTAGAGATCATTGGAGTTGTTGATAAGCTGATTTCACCCAGACACAACCAAACTTGAAGAAGGTTATTTTCAATCTTAAAGATTTTAAGTAAGTGAACTGTGATTTTATTTTATGCTCAATCTCTGTATGCAATTACTTTATTTATTTGACACAATTTTTGCATCTTGAATTTTAATCAGTGGCGATATTATCATATGTACTCTCTGGGAAGCCCATGCCATGAAGTTTTTTTAATTACTACACCAACCAAACACTTGGTGAACCAATGATTATTCTCTTAACTCATGCTATAGTTAAGGAAGGACAAGGTAATTGTTATATTTTAAGCAATACTTATTCTTATTGTTGCATTATCAATTTGTAATTTTTATTGTTTATATTGTTAGGTAAGTACCCACCCAGTCTAAGGAATTCATGGTGTGGGTCAAAAGTATTGATTGATGAGGAAATTCCAGATATTCACAAGTACAAGGATAGGTACATTGTTTTTAAAAAAAAATAACTTTGTTTCTTTTTAAAAAAAAATATGCTTGGCATTGATTCCAAGTAAAATTGCTACTCATTAAAGGTTTTTATTTTTTGTAGTTTTTCAACTATCAGTCTGTCATGTGACACATTGAGCCAAGGTAACAACCAATTGTCACAATATTCTAACTTATCTGATGATGATCGATTTTTGTATAAAGTTGAGGTCAAGACTATCTCTACAATTGCATCCCTAACATCAGCTGAGGTAAATTTATGTTATATTACCTATTTTCTTATGAGTAATGTTCTCATCATATTTTTAAATTGTGTAGGAAATTACTTGTGTTACAATTGGAACAACTGCAATGTTTATTGTTGGGAAACAAGGATGGTATTATGATGGATGTATGAAATGCACTAAGAAATTTGAGGTTAAGGATGGTCCTTTCACCTGCAAGTGCGGAACTTATAATCAGAGGTCTACCCCAAGGTAAAACTGTTTCAGTATATAGGTATATAGGTTTAATACTCAAATTGATTTTGTCAACATGTCAGTCCCTTATGGTTTTGATTTATTTTTTAGGTACAAACTAGATATTAAGGTTATTCACCAAAATGACAGCGAAAAATTTGTCTTCTAGGATCACCAATGTGCTGACATCATTGGAATCTCCGAAACCAGATGCTCCCTGTATGTATTTTTACATATATGCATTTATATATATCCATGTCAAGAAAAATTAAAAAACAGACCAAATACCTATATACTTTATTAATAGTTCTTTAATTTTTAGGAAGGGGAAGATGATGCAAAGACATTCTCACTCATTCTTGACACGCTCCTCGCAAGCACAATGACACTCAGAGTAAAAGTGCAACCATCCTACAATCAATCCTCTATGATAAGACTATCTGAAAATCCAATTCTGATCAAGAATATAGTTGATCAATTTATAATATTAGAGGTACATTCAGTCAATTAATACATTAGTTTATTTATAAATAAATTTAGTGTACATATTTTTGGATTGACATTAATGGATTTTTTACATGTTATTAACCAGGGTACAACGTCTGAGGAAGTCAAAGGAAAATGTGATGTCAATGAAATCATTTAATATGAATCTATGAGTGCAATCAATTATTTTGTACAATGTTTGAGGTGCAAAGGTAATTCCACTAATAAGTGTGATACATTTACATTCCACTTGCATGGATAGTCTGTGACTATCATTGCTGCTCATGATCCGGACAATCTTCAAGTTGTAACTCCAACCAAGAGGATGTCTGATGACTTAGACTTGAACCTGCTACAAAGTGCCCTCTATAAATCCACTCAATTGTCATCCTCCAAGGTGGCAAAGCATATCAAGACTGAATGACTAAATTTAAATATGAAAAATTATGTACAATCTTTTTTAGGACTAGCTTTTTGAGAACTACAACCTTTTGATGCATCATAGTAGGATGTATAACCTTTTTGAGAAGTACCTTATGATGCATCACAATAGGATGTATATTTTGTGACATCCAACCTTATCGCCCACAAACTTGCTATGAACTACCTTATTATGTTACTATGCACTCCTACCAGAATTTTATAACACACAAGTTGTTAATTATAAGTACCATATATGTTACCTCACATAATTAAACAATATAAAAACCTCTTTGCCACATGTAGTTAGTTACTAACAACATGTCATTGACTAATCACCTCTTAAGAAATTTCGTCCGTGATTTTATACCTTCAACAAAACACATTTAAATAACATATTTGACTAACATCATTACTTACATGAACATTTTGTTATACACACTTTACATATATGATTTTAGATAAACCAATTTATCTTTGCTAAAACATAAGTTGTTAGGTCTTAAAACTTATCTTTAATAAGCCATAAGATCTAAGATAACATGATATTAAACTATGACCATGTGATATATCCTTTGTAACTGAAGCATCATGTCTCACTATAATTTATTACTAACATCATTATATTACTAAAATAGAATTTTACCTTCAATTTTTTTAAATTTATCAAAACTTAGTATTGAGATCACACATATTTTATATCTATAATAATATATTTCTATAAAGATTATATATTACTAAACAATTTATTTTGGAAAAAATATCATGATGTTTACCAAATGAATTAAGCTTAATATTAATTTGTCTTTAAAATGTGATGAATGTTACTTACTCACCATATTTTGTGTAATCATATATTTCCATGTCTATAGTATATATATATATACTTAATGAATATTTGTTTGAACTAATAGTCAGCCACAAGTAAAGAAAATGACAGCCTATTACAAAAAATGGAATTGTATAGACATGGAAGCTATGGTACGTATTATAAAATAGATTGCCTAACTTTATAAATTTTCCTATTGAACTATCTCTAAATCCATTTCAATTATTGTTTCAATTTCAACTTATAAATAACACCAATTTATTAGTACATGACAAGGGTGGTAAACCAATTTCAACTTATAATAACACCAATTCAAGAGTTCAAAGCAAAGAGGGATTAAAGATATTGATACATGACAAGGATAGTAAACCACTGAAGACAACAACAAATGTGGTTTATAAATAAGTTTTCCAAAATAAAAGGTATTCTACAACTTATTTTACATTACGTTCCAAACTTTTCTTCTTAATTTTTATTTTTAATATAATAGGTTCATTAATGAAGATTCTCCATCAACAATGAAATACATACAACCGTTTTTTATGAGCTAATCTTCAATATCATTTTCACTAATAAGTTATGATGTATTTCTATAAATAAATTCATGCAATACACATTATCACTCGTGCGAATGCACGAATATCTTACTAGTTTCTAATAAAACATTGTCATTTGTCTCAAAAGGGATAACATGTTATAATCTAGGAACAAAGATCGCATGTCCTAAAAAATCATATTCTCATATTTATAGTCAATCAAATTCTAATAAGTAATATAAAATGTCAATTCATACTTTTATAAAAAAATTAATTAAGTGTCATTTTCTAATTGGATGTGGACAATGATACTAAATAGGACATATGATCTATTCATAATTTAGATGCACAATTTCATTTGTTCCTTCATCAAGGAGGAAGAAGGTCACATCTACTATCTCACTCCTTTGTGTCACTCTATGTGTCAAGATATATAATTGATTAGAAAAATATTTAATCACTATGTCAAAATTGATATTTAACAACACTTTTTTCAATAAGCATTGTTAAAGTTATTATCTTCAACAACGCTTGTCGAAGGAAGCACCGTTAAAGATGTTATCTTTAACAACGCTTATTGAAGGAAGCGTTGTTAAAGGTCATACTTCATATATTTAACAACACTTCTTCAATAAGCGTTGTTAAAGGTGTTCATATATTTAACGTCACTTCTTCAATAAACCTTGTTAACGGCTTGTTTCAGCGAGCGAAAATATTTTCAAATTCAAAAACAAAACCTCACACAATAATACATATCAATCAGTTTATTATTTCTCCTACTTTTCTTCTTCTCCATGAGTTATATTTTTTTTCTCTTTTGTTTTTAGTTTCTCTCTTCAAGCAAGTTATCAATTTTTTGTTTTCTCTCAAGCATAAGGTAAATCGTTATCTTATTTTAGCTCATTTATTTCTATCGTCACTAATAGTGTGATTTTTATTTGTTGTGAAGTTATCGATTTTTGATTTTTCTCTTCAAACATAAGGTAAATCGTTATCTTATTTTAGCTCATTTATTTCTCTATTCACTAATAATGTGATCTTTATTTGTTGTAAAGTTATGCAGATATGATGTTCTAAGTTTTTGGCTTTGGTGAACATTTGAGGAGAATGAATGAACAATTTGTGTAAGATCTCATTATTCATATGTTATTTTATAATATTGGAATATGTTAAGGTTGAATATAGTTGAAGTCGTTGGTGATTTAACAGATCTATTGTAAATGTGGTAGAGTTAGACATGTTTGTCATGTGTTTGATAGAATGTTTGAGAAAGATATTGTCTTATTTAGAAAGTAGACATTTAACTGCGCTTGCTTCAGTGAACACTATTAAATGTCTACTTTCTACAGTGCTACGAAAAACGATGTTGAATATAACCTTAAGTACTATTGCGCTCACATAGAAAGCGTCACAAAAATGATAATTGCAATTTTAACTTAAATAAATTTTTTCCAACCAAACAGAAATGATAATACATGAAATAATATAAAAAGTGGAATAATAGATGTGCTCCGAAGTAAAAGATAGCTCATAGTCTTAAAAGGTGTTTACACTAACAATTAAATTTGTAAAATGTCACTACTATAAGTAGCTATAGATTTTTGGTAATATATATGCTTATAATTTTTTATCTTAATAACTCTTTCCTAAATGCAAACTAACACTTGGACATGAGATCTAGAGATCTACAATCAAATTTTAAATACCATAGTGTTTTTAGTCAGTATTGTTAAAACCGTATCGGTTATCAAACCGGTCAGTTTAATGATATAGTGATACAGTGGTTCAACCGGTGGTTCAGTAATTAAATCGCATGTCGGTTAAACCGGACATACCTGCTTATATATATATATATATATATAAAATCCTATAATGAAAATATTTCAAATAGGTAGATACTAAATTTGTAATCCATATTCATAATATACTCAAAATTCACATAAACAAACAACTTTGAGTCTTTAACAAATTCAAAGACTAAATTAAAAAACATATATCAATCCAAAAGTATTATTTAACAACCGCAAAATATAAATAAATGACACAAGTTCTCAACTCACTGTACGAAACAAATAAATTTGAAGTTTTAACATTTAACATCAATGAGTCAAAGTTGTCTCATATCGAGATTATATTTTTGAACCAAATCCTATCTTCAGAGAATACTCCAAGATCACACAAGTGTCACTAAGATTACACACGAACGTTAGGAACCAAAAGTTGTAATCTAAGTAAGCCTTAAAAGCATGTGTCGTGAAGTGTTGAAAAAATGTCAGAAAGATGGGTCACCTTGTAATGAGTTTTTAAGTTTTTAAAATATATATATATATATATATATATATAAACTGATCGGTTTAGTCAAATACAGGTCGGTTCATTGGTTTTGACCAATTTTTGACCAGTTTTTACCAGTTTTAGTACTTGACCGGTTCAACATTTGTACCGTACCGGTTAGGGATCCGGTTCACTGGTTTTCTGGTCAAACCAGCCAATACGGTATGATTTTTACATCATTTAGTCATTCTAATTTAGTTTTTCAAATTCAACAAAAAAAGTAATAATTAATTAAGTTGATAGAGGAATATATCGGTAATTAAAAAAAACCAATTAAACCTACCAAATCAAAAGAGAGTCACTCAACCCTAATAACAGATGGTACTAATAAAAGGTTCTGTTGAAAGTTGAAACCCCCCATATGTGATTCACCTGTGTGGATATTATCACACTTGCACCTTCTCTTCCTTCTTCTATCATTTTCTCCCTTTCATGGTGGACCTTACCCGCGTTTTTGGCATAAACCCAGTTCATTGCGTTTCCAAAGCTTACAAATCAATTATCAGAAAATGGTTTGTACGTAAGAAATCATCATTCTCCAAGGAAGATAAACAAAAACGCCAAAGCCAAACTCAACAGGTTATTGAATTTAAATATCTCTCATTGCTCGTGGATTTTTTTATTTATAATTTTGTTCATAAAAAACAGTTAGTAATTGTTGTCATTCTGTTATTAAATAAATATCTGTCACACAATAAAATGTAACGAAAATGAATACAACTTTCATAATTTGATTTCATCTAGGCTTTCAATTCAATTTTGGAGTAGTAGGCACTTAATCTTATCCGTTAGTTTAATTTCCTCTTATATAGTTTGTTATATTGTATTATCTTGTATTATTTATATCCCTTTAAGAATGCATGCATGCATGCATATACATGCACGTATACGTAGGAAATGAAAATATATAATAAAACTTCTGACCTGTTCTTTCTTCAATGTGATCAGGAACCTGTTGAGCATAACAAAGCGGGTAAAACCATGAATGGGATTCATAGCTGTGAATTCAATGGCGACCCATTGAGAGGAAATGATCCAACAAGTTCAAGAAGAGGAGGTATATGTAGGCCTAGAAGATTAGATGGTTCATGTTTTCCATGCATAAAAGATAATATGTCTAGAAATGAAAACAGAAAGAATCATACCCCACCGAGAAAGAGCAGAGTTAGCTATGATTCTATGCCTTCTCCTTCTTCTTCATGGAATAATAATAGTGGCAGTTTGAAGCCTCCTCATCTGCAATCAAGAACAGCTAGCAGGAAGAGCAACCCTATCATGTATTCTAATTCATCTGGGATGCTAAAACCACCACCAATTGAGAAAAAGCTTGAATGCACCCTTGAAGAGTTGTGCTATGGATGTCAGAAAAAGATCAAAATCACAAGGGATGTCCTTACAGATATTGGGTTTGTATTCATCTCACCTATCGGTTGAGAGAAAAACTTGAATAAATTAGATGATCTATATAATTTTTTATCGAGTGGTACTCCAAATTATTTGGGAGAAGTTTTGAAATCGAGTTCATCTTTACCTCAGTCACAAAGTTGATTTCTAACCGAAAATCAAGTCATCACAGCCCGACAATAGATGAAAGATATAAACACAATTGTTTTGTGGTCAAGTGGATGAGAGATACAAACACAATTGTTTTAAAAGAAGTGTCATACTATAAATTAAAATTTCATAAAACTTGGTTGGGACCACTAAGAAAATTCATGTGTTTGTACCTCTCCTCAAAATCAATTGAGATGATACAAATTTTGATATTTATTAGGTTGATCATATCATAAATTGATATTGTTCCAGTAGTTGATTAATTAACTGTGATATTTAATAATTAACTAACAATGCCATTGCCTTAATTGGTATTTGGCATTTGGCAATTGCTTTTTGAAGGCCTTTGATCACATAGCTTCAGATGAAGAAAGAAAGGAACCGATTATGATTACTACTTTGTTCTTAACAGGGGAATAGTTCAAGAGGAGGAACTACTAACAATAAATGTACAACCTGGATGGAAGAAAGGAACAAAGATTACATTTGAAGGAAAAGGGAATGAAAGACCTGGTGCATATAGAGAAGATATAATATTTTCCGTCTCAGAAAAAAGACACCAATTATTTAGAAGAGAAGGGGATGGCTTAGAATTGGGTGTGGAAATTCCCTTAGTAAAAGCACTTACTGGTTGCACAATATCAGTCCCACTATTAGGTGGAGATAAGATAAGTTTAAAAGTTGATGAGATCATATACCCTGGTTATGAGAAGATAATAAGTGGCCAAGGCATGCCAATCCCGAAAGAAGCAGGGTTGAGAGGGGACTTGAAAGTTACATTTCTAGTTGAGTTTCCAACACAACTCACACATGATCAAAGATATAAGGTTTTTAGTATTTTACAGGATTCTTGTTGATTAAAGGGGGTATTAGATCCCTCAAATGTTTTTTTTTTGTTTTTGATTTATTGGATGAACAAATTCTAAAAGCAAAGTAATGCTTTTGTAGTTGAAGTAAAAAATTAGGGTGGAAACTCTACTTGCGTTTGTAATCTTAGAAGAATCATGCATGTATCATCTCTGAAACGAAACCAACTCTTTATCAGAGCTACTTTGTTGTTGCAGATGTTGAAATTCAGCATCGTAAAGACAAGCTATAATCTTATTTGGTATCAAAATTACAGGCTGGTTAAGACAGTATCCTAAGAAAGGAGAAGTACCAATGAAACATAAACTCAGTTACAATACTAATAACATTGGCATTCGATTAATATTCTTAAAAGTTAAGTTTGATGGCATATATATATATTCATGTCTTAAAGCAGGTATTATGTTTTTAGTACATTTGTCATTGATGGTGTTATCATATAAGAAGACATGTCCCAACACTACTAAAAGAGACTAAAAGCACAAGCAAAAGTGTTGTGTAATTATTTCACTTAAATATATTGCCTTATGTACATATACATAGTAGCTACTAGGGAAGCCATTTATAAGGTAGAACAACACCACAATATACAATAAAAATGAGTAAGGACCTCTAAAACAAAAACAACATATTATGACACTTTTATCATTTATTTATAATGAAATAACATTTTTGTCATTAAAATTAAAAGGGGAAATAAGAACTTCCATATTGGATAGAGAGAATCCTTATTCAATAAAAATAACAATAATTTATTTACTCTCTCAAGCCTAGCTTAGTGGGTTTTTCAAATTTAAATAATAATATTAAGCTGTGCATTAAAATGCAAGGGAACCATAATGAAAGATACATCAATAGCAGCAAGATTTCATGACATATTATGCTTAGGACCATCCAAGAAGAGCACCAAATATATTGAAAATACGACCACCAACAATAGCCTTCACTACTCTCAGCTTTGTATCCGTGTATGGTGGATACTTTATTGAAAAATCACCAATAACACTGCGATAAAGTACTGCTTTTTTGTGACTAAAAGCATCAAAGGAGAATTTCCCATGGTATGCTCCCATTCCACTCTCCCCTACTCCCCCAAATGGCAACGTATGAATCCCAAACTGCATCAAGAAAAAGGAGAAACAATGATGAACATGTTTAGATTTCAAAACATGAAATATGATTATTGAATATCAAGGATATATTCACCCCTTGAGGAGCAGAAAGTACTTTTTGATTATCTTAAATATATTTTCTTCAGTCAAAGTGGCTCAGAATTACCACAAGTCATTGCTCTAGTAGTGTAAGTTCATGAGGGGTGTAAGTTCATGAGTTCGATTACTGGGAGCGATACTTGTTGAGAGGGACAAACGCGCACCCCGAAAGAAATTAGTTCCTTACTCATAAGGTGAGGGGTACCAAAAAAAAGTGGCTCGGATTTATGATCAAACCTTCCAGCACAATTTTAAGAAACTCATCAAGTTCAATATGAACCAACAGAAGCTTGATTGCAGAAAACATATTACTTCATTTAAAAAACATAGCTCCTCAATGCTACAAAGAAAGCTGAAATAACCAAAGTTCAAGAAAATTTTCACTGACATTATACTTAACTTTCTGCAATAACATGATCTAACACTTAGACGCTCATGCATTCATGCAAAGATTGTAAGAGATAAACAGAAATTACATGAACAACAGTGTCATTGACAACCAAAGCCCCAGCAGAAACATTCATCACAAACTGCTCCTTGAACTTCTTGTTAGTTGTAAATAAATATGCTACAAGTGGTTTTGTTCCTGAATTGATCACGTCGAAACTTTCTTCCAGTTTCTTGACCTGTTTCAAAAATTAGTTTAATTGATCTTATATGTCCTTAAAACAGAAAATAGCAGATGAAGTTTACTTATGAACACTTTTCAAATTATAAACATATGTTTACAAGAAAGTTTTACAATAGTTAATGGCTTCAAGAATATCACAAGCTGTTTTACAACAGTACACATATCATATTTTTACTTGTCAGAGTAGATAAATTATCTCCCGGTACGAGGATATATTTGATTCTCTATCTTGTATTGTTCTAAAATTGAAGAAAATCTTAGAAACTGTTGTTTATGTATGTGCCTAATTCGTACCGTAAGGATAGGAAGCAATGGACCAAATATTTCCTCACTCATTATCAGAGAATCTCTTGGAACATCCAATAAAATAGTGGGAGCAATCCTCCTGCAAGTTTAGGAACAAGAGAAACTAAATTAATAAACATCTTTACCTATAACATTAAACTAAAATGAAGGAGAACTTACAATCTGCTTTCATCTTTTTCGCCTCCGTAAACAATCTTGCTAGAAACCTTATCATTATCCAAGAGCTTTGTTAAGCGAGCAAAGTGGTTGGAACTCACAATGCGCGCCAAATCTTTCGATTCCAAAGGGTTCCTTCCATAAAACTTCTCCAGTTCTGTCTTTAGGGTATCCACCTAGATATAGGAGGCACCAACCACAGTGAATAAACCAAGTCATAGATTAAGTACTTTAACTACACATTGAAAAAATTCCTTACCAACTTGGGAGCAATGTCATTTGTTGTTATAATATAATCTGGAGACACGCAGACTTGTCCATTATTAGTCCCCCACTTGCCTGAAATTATCCGTCTCGCTGCTACCTTCGAAGGATATATTTAGGAATGAAATGCAATGAGATCAAGGAGATTGTAAGTAATTGAAAAAAAGCTTAGGTAATACCTGTAAATTGATATTCGAATCAACAATAACCGGTGACTTTCCTCCAAGCTCCAACACAACTGGTGTAAGGTGTTTTGCAGCAGCAGTCATCACTATGCTTCCTACTCTTCCATTACCTAAAAACTCGAGAATTACTTATGCTAGGAAGTATTTATAACTTGATTGAGACAATTCATTTATATTGTTTTATTACTTTATGCTCAAATAATGAAATGATTCAATTATCTCAAAAGGACTCCTAATCATCTGTGAAAAACAGAATAATGACAAACAAGAAGAACCTGTATAGAAAATTTTGTCCCACTTTTGCTGCAATAATGCAGTTGTTTCATCAACTGCCCCCTCAACAACTCTTATACAGGAGTTATCCATGAACTTTCCTAACAATTTTGCCAGAAGTGACGATGAGGCCGGAGAAATTTCAGATGGTTTTAGAACAACAGCGTTACCAGCTGCTATAGCTCCAATGACTGGATCAAGAGACAACACTGGAAGGAAAGACAGTGAAGGGAATAATATCTTCAATATAGACTTTAAAAGAAAGAACTTCAATGAAAGAAAAGGCTGAAAATATCAACCTTAATAACAAATAGACTATGTCAGCTAAATATTTACATACAAAATGGATAGTTCCATGCAGAGATGATTAATGCAACCCCGAGCGGTTCAGGTACTATTTCAGCTGAAGAGGGAAAAGTTGCGATTGGAGTTTTGACCTGAATTAAAATGAAATTCTTCTGGTAAATCAAATAAACTATAGCAATAATTGTGATCAATTCTCAGTTTGAGGAAATTCAGATACAAAATACCTTTTCTGGCTTCATCCACTGCTTCAATTCCTTCAACGCGACTTCACATGAATTTTTAAGTATACCAATCTGCAGGACAACCTATATCAGTTAAGATTACAAGGATAGTTGAAAAGGGAAGAAAACCAATAGCTCTTGGTGTTCCAACAATCAAGAAGTATTGGAATTTCAAAATACAGAATTCTTGAGATTCAAAATCAATAATTGTGGACTCTGCATATAAGCAATCTGTAATCTTTGTAGTCTAACTAACTCATTACTGTTATACTGACTTTGAAGGTTTAGGATTGAATGTCTTTTCATTAGTCTAAGTTGCAGTACATCACTGATATATATAACATAGGATATGAATCTAAGTGTACAAGATAAATAGAACATATTAATAATTTACATGTATGCAAGGATAATAACACAAATGCAATTTGCAACAAATTAATTTTTAAACAATTTGTGGCCTTTCCAATCAAAGCAAAATCAAGTTATTCAAACTTGGCAGAGCTAAGCAAGTCAAACTGAGAATACAAAAATGGTGCCAGAAATATGAAGACACTTCACTCACCTCATAGACGACTGTTTCGAACGGAGGCCTAGCAAGGTCAGCACGAATAGCATCCATGATCTCTTGCTCATTATCAACCACCATCTTCTGAAGAGCCTTCACCTGTGATACTCTCCACTCATAACTTCGCGTTCTACCCGAACCGAAGCTTTCCCTTAAATCCTTCACCAACAATGATGCCTCTTCTCCATCAAACACCTTCGTTGATACCTCACTAGACATTATTGTTATTTGCACTTCCCTTAGTAGAAAGATAAAGACAAGAAGAGCAAAGTGATATAT
>NC_032022.1:12818677-12843139 GCF_001865875.1 Lupinus angustifolius | reverse complement strand
TATATATATGTATATATATATATGTATATGGCTGTGAATGAAATAATTAACTTTGTTAGTTACTTGTGTTATAGTGTTAGTGTAAGGTAGTCAAATTTATAGCATAAGCTGAGAAAGATTGCTTCTTTGCCAACTAGCCTAACTGCATTTAAGTGGTTTTGGTTTACATTGTTGTTTTTGGTGTTGGAGTTTGGACATTTTTTAAAGTGGGTGTCCCAAAAAGTGGAATCTGTAACTTTAGAGTTTTATCTGTTCTTTTTTAGTATGACAACCATTGTGTATGTTGTCCCTTCTGGTATATGTTAAATCAACCTCCATCAACTGATTCATCCACTTATCAGTAGAGTTTTACAAGTCCCTTTCATGGGAATTATTTGTACAAGACATGTTTCATGGGAGTTTTACAAGTCCCTTTCATGAAGTCTGAGTAGTTAGCATGCATCAATGAATTGTACAGTTTTAACCAATCAATAAATAAAATATACTTTTAATGATCTAGATTAAACAAAAATAGCAAAGAAAATAACAAGTACATTCTTATTTAATAGTGAGTAGTTACTGCCCTAACACATCCAAAAATTATTGGAGGTTCTCTTAAATCCAAAATCTTAAAAACAATGGTTGAATGCCCCTTTTATGATATAAATTTTTCTGGTTATCCCTCTTATCCGAGTCAGAATCCTCCATCACCCTTCATCGTCTCCGACCCGCCGTAGTTGATGTCTGACACACGTCTTTCCGTCCTCATCACCGCCAGGTTCAGTGATTGGTTAATGCTTCCTGCTTGCATTATTCATGTCTCGCTTAGATTTTTGTATCTATAAGTTAGAATATCTGCTTTATAAATATTTATTACTCTATTCTTTTTTTCAAAGTTAGTAAATTTTTATTATCTATTTAGTATTATATGTTCATAGCATAACTATGTCTCATGCAACACTTATTATCCAGCTTAGGTCCCCATAAAGGAAAGAAAGAAGAAGAAGAATTGGGTTGTCACAACAAAGCCCATTTCCAATAAAAAGGTACATACAAAAATAGATAAGCCTAATAAATTTTTAGACTTTTAGTAGAATATGTATGCTTCTCTCATAGTTAATGGAATAATATTGTTTTGTTAATTGATTAAATTAATCGATTAACATTGTAATTAATCGATTAATTGTTTTAGTTTGTTTCACTTAGTTTGTGTACGATAATCAATTAATCAAGAGAGTCAATTGATTATCTAGCTAACAGATTTTATTTTTAGTTGTTGTCTATAAAGGGCATTCCCCTAATCTTTGTATCTCAATTCATTTAATTTTGTAATGTGAATTCAATTCCTTAATGAGAATATTATCACTTTTTTGTTTCTCATTCTTCTTTCTTAAGCTTATTTAAACTTTCTTTCATATACTTTTTGATTCATCAAAAAATACCATCAATGGCTCATACAACATATTAACATGATATCAAAACATAATTATTCTTTTAGTAGTTTTCGTTGTTTATCCATCATTCCGAACTTTCTAGATTTCATGGAGTTTGATATCAAGAAAACTATACCAGATCAAAACCTTCCTTTGATCAAGATAAAGACAGAGGTTGTCATCTATTGCCATATTGCTTTGCATTGCTACTAGCTTCCAGAGACAAAGAGGAAGACAAAATCTTAGTTTTCAAGCACCCAACCCCTCTTTCTCGAACTTCTCAAAAGTCCAACCTTTATGGTCGAACTCATAAGACCAATGTTGTTAATACTTTTAATTGTTGGCGGGTTAGTGCCAATGCAGAATTGTTGGTTGGGAATGGAAGATTAAGTGTGAAGTGGAACAACCTTCGGTTGGTTCTATCTTACATTGAGTGGTAACAATTACTTTTCAAGAAATAATAATGGATTTCTTGATTCTGAATTACACATATTCTAACGAGTGGCGAATCTTGATCTAAAGTTTAAAATGGACAACAACATTTAATTACAATTTATAATTAAAGTTAATTGTGTAACAATAATATAAAAAGAAAAATATATAATTGTTTCAAAATTTGAAAATAACATACTAATATTAAATAACATTAATTAACAACTATTAAAGAAAAATGTTCATTTCAGTGTCGTTATTCGTTCGACTTATATTTATCATTCATTAAATTAGAGGCAAAATATACTGCTACTATTTTTCAATATAAATCATCATGTTACTGCGAGAAATCGTATTTCATCTGACTACATAATCTTGTTTTGATTATCTTCATTGCTAAAAATAATCTTTTAGTTGTAGTTGTAGAAATGTGAATAATTAAGATAAAGATAAACAATTCAATCAAATAAGTATTATTCATCCACCTTCCCCGTTTTTTGTAAAAGTTACGGTTACTTCAGAGATGATTGAGATATTCTTCAAATTGAATGATAGACATCATTGAAATCTATAGGATATAATTTGTACATAAAAATAAATATAGAATCAATATTAAATGTTTTATAAACATTGTTAAGATTCAAATTTGTCTTGAGAGAATAAAGCAAATATCTTAATGAATATAAAAATGAATGACTAACGGTGTAAGAATTTTATACACTGTTAGTTCATTATCTATCATTTATTTTTAATTATTATTAACTCTTCAAAATAAATAATACAAATCAATGAAAAAATATTATTCTCTTTAATAACTTTATTAATAATTTAAGAAAAAAATAAAAAAATTCAGGGGCAGCTGCCCCACCTACTCCTTCAATAATCCACCACTGATTCTAACAACTTTGACGGGTATTACGATCGGCTCATCCATTTTGATAGCTCTACCATCATCATTGTTTGAGTGTTGTCACCACCTTCGTAGTGTGTCGTCACTACTGCTTGTGTGCTGGAGCGATGTCGCAATACAATCGAAATCTATAAGAAGTTTATAGATAGAGAATTGAGAAGGCGGAGAGGAAAATTACATGGAGGGGTTGTTTCATTTGAAACATTACAAGGGAGGAAGACTAGATCCACACAAGTTTTAAATAACCGTGATAGTAAAAGTTTTAGAAAATTTAAAAACCTAGACATTTCGTATAATTATAGTCATTTACGGTTGGTGTGACTACTATTATAAATGATACGATTTCGTTGACTCCAAAAAATGAAAATTGACATAAAACTATAATAATCACACTTCAAAATTAAAACCTTGGTGGGGAAAGGAGGTGAACATTTTTTTAACTAGAATTATCACTGCTTAATTTTTAATTTACCTATGACCATTAAATGAAATGTGAATAACGATGGAATGTGAATAACCCGTCCTTTCCTCCTCTTTGGGAGATAAAGACATTTTTTTGTTCCAAAAAGTATCATTTAATTAGCAAATAGACCATAACTTTAAGATTTAAGTGTACAAATCCTTACATTTCTAAGATTTTTAACTCATTCACTTTCTTCACATTATAAAATTTATTCACTTACATCACTCACTTGAAGTATTCTTTCACAATGTATGTTTCCTTCACTTACATAACTCACATTTGTAATATTCTTCACAAATTTGCAAGACATCAGAATACATGGATAGATTACAAAATTACAATTATTTACTTTCCCAAGCCCTACCCTTCCTTTAAGAGTTTACTTATAAAATAATACTATTAAATTACACAAACAAACAATAATAAAAGATACATCAATAACAGCTAGATTTGAAGACAAATTAAGCCTAGGACCATCCAAAAAGAGCACGAATTATGTTGAGAATGCCACCACCAACAAGAGCCCTCATCACTCTCAGCTTTGTATCTGTGTATGGTGGATACCTTATTGCCCCATCACCAATGAAACTGCGATAAAGAACTGCTTTTTTATGGCTAAAGGCATCAAAGGAGAATTTGCCATGGTATCCACCCATCCCACTCTCCCCAACTCCCCCAAATGGCAAGGTATGAACTACAAGCTGCGCCACCAGAAGAGAGAAAAAAACATGAAGAATTTTCAGATATGAAATTAAGTCAAAAAACATGAAATGTGAATAATGAACGAGGATATTTGCACGCAAATCAAATGCTTACAACTTGTTAAAATAACAAATTAACTATGACACAAAATATATTTTTTGCCGCCCAATACATTAGAGGCTTCCGGTGGAGTCTATATGCAGGCTTATTTCCTGAAGCAGAGAAACTATTTATGATTTAAACCTGTGACCTCTACCATCAAAGAGTTGGTCTAGCAGTAAAAGACCCTGTTAGATCACACACGATGACTAAAATGTTAAAGATTTGATTACTAGAAATGACACTTGTTGAGAGAGGCAGTCACGTACCCCGAAATAGATTAATTCCTTACCCATAGAGTGAGAGATACCCTTATTAGTACATAAAAAAAAAGTTATCCAAGATTTTGATTGATTGTGCACGATAGCCTAGGGAAAATGAACTCATGGCAACAACCCGAACATAAGTAGATTAGTATCTTTAATGATGTTCTGTTTGTATGCAAAGTCATGCATTTATGTAAAGATTGTAGAAGACAAAGAAATATTACATGTAAGACAGTGTCATTGACGAGCAAACCCCCTGAAGAAACATTCGTTACAAACTGTTCCGTGAGCTTCTTGTTAGTTGTAAACAAATATGCAGCAAGGGGCTTTGTTCCTGAATTGATCAGGTCAATGCTTTCTTCCACTTTGTTGACCTGTTCCAAATAGAATTTTGGTTAAAAAGTTTACTGATGAGTGAGCACTTTTCCATTTATAAACATCTGTTTCCAAGTGTAACATTTCTAGAAAGTGCTATATCTTAATTCCCTTGTTCTAAGTCAGTTTTTTACTTCACACTAAAAACTGAGTTATGAGTATATTATTGTTTATAGTAGATTATTAGAAAAGCTGCAAAAGAAGACAATGGAAAATTGAAGAAAAACTCATAGAAGCAGTTCTATATGTGCTTAAATTCTTACCGTGATGATAGGAAGCAATGGACCAAATATCTCATCACTCATAATCAGAGAATCGCGTGGAACATCTAGTAAAAGAGTTGGAGCAATTCTCCTGAAAGTTTAGGGACAAGAGAATATCAGGATTAAGAACTTAGCATTCCACTAAGGTCTATTTGCGGGTTGGGTTTTGGAGAGAAGGAAGAAAACGATAAGGCTTCAAAGCCATCTCACAAGTGTATTTCATGGCTTTGAAACCTTCCCTATCCATCCTCTAATTACTCTAAGAACTAGAACTTACAATTTGCTTTCATCCTTTTCACCTCCATAAACAATCTTGCCAGAAACCTTATCATCATCCAAGAGCTTTGTCAAGCGACCGAAGTGGTTCGAATTCACAATGCGGGACAAATCTTCTGATTCCAAAGGGTTCTTTCCATAAAACTTCTCCAATTCAGTCTTCAAGGCATCAACCTACAAATAGGAGGAGAGGAACCAACCAAAAACTAAATAAACAATGTCAATGATTAAAAACTCTAACTACACATTGGTAAAATTTCATACCAACTTGGGAGCAAAGTCTTTTGTTGTTATAACATAATCTGGAGAAATGCAGGCTTGTCCATTGTTACACCCCCATTTGCCGGAAATTATCCGTCGAGCTGCTACCTTTAAAAGACAAAATACTTTTCGAATTAGATGCAAGATGATATAGGAGATAGCAACTAGTTATGGAAAAATGAGCTTAGGTAATATACTTCTAAATTGACATCTGAATCTACAACAACAGGAGATTTTCCTCCAAGCTCCAACACAACCGGTGTAAGGTGTTTCGCAGCAGCGGTCATCACTATGCGTCCGACTCTTCCATTACCTAAAAGTTCAAGAATTACTTGTGCTATGAACTATGTAAATAACTTGAATGAGGGATTCATTTCTATCCTTTTATTATCTTTTTTCAAATAGTGCATTTGCTAAATTGTCTGAAGAAACTTCAAAACATAAAAGCAAAACAACTGAAAGGGGAGTTTTATGAATGAGAAAAGCATAAAATCATATCGGATTCATAACCATCCAAGAAAAACAGAACAATGGCAAATAAGAAGAACCTGTATAGAATATTTTGTCCCACTTTTGCTGCAATAGTGCAGATGTTTCATCAACTGCCCCCTCAACAACTCTTATACATGAGTTATCCATGTACTCCCCTAACAATTTTGCCAGTAGCGCCGATGAGGCCGGAGCAATTTCGGATGGTTTTAGAACGACAGCATTACCAGCTGCTATAGCTCCAATGACTGGATCAAGAGATAACACTGGAAGGACAGAGAGAAAAGGCAACAATATCTCCATTATAGATTTTAAAGAAATAGCTTTGAGGAAAGAAAATGTTGGCTCAAAAACATTTACATACAAAATGGATAGTTCCATGCAGAGATGACTAAAACAACCCCAAGTGGTTCAGGTACTATTTCAGCTGAAGATGGAAAAGTTGTGATCGAAGTCTTGACCTGAATTAAAAGGAAATTCATGTGATAACATTGTAGTTAATGGATTAACTACTACAATTAAATCTGACAGAATCAGACATATTCTAATATAAACTATATCAAGCAACATTAGTTGATCAATATCCTTTTCAGTAGAAGAAATTCAAAAACAAAATACCTTTTCTGGCTTCATCCATTGCTTCAACCCCTTTAGTGTTACTTCACATGAGTTTTTAAACATACCAATCTGCAGGACAACTAATATCAGTAAAAATATATGGAAAATGCTTCATTTAGTGAATTTGTACTATAACATGTGGCATTCCGGTGCTGAACTCGTATCTATTTGTCAAGATCATAAAACAATGATCAAAAGTGTAGTCTTGATCAACTACAAGTACAGAGGATAAACCTTGGACTAGACGCTTACAAATAAGCACATAAACAATTTACAACAAACAACCAAAATAAAATCATAAGGTGTTTTGATGGTTAGTATAAAAAACTTAAAAAATGAAGTGAACGAGGTTATGGGTTCAAGTCTCACCCACAACAAAAATACACACTAACATTTGCTCATAAAAACGTATCTAAGTCATATTTAGAGATGGAAGCCTTTTTTTGGTTTCTCACTACGCTAGTTACTTTCATTTAGTAGGGTGATAATATATATATATATATATGATGAGGTATCGGTTTATATGTGCATGAATCCATTTACACCCAAATGGATGAATGAAAGATGTGATGTGATGATCAGTCAAATTTAGAAAAAGACTTAAAAAAGGATGAGATCGAGTCATGAAACTTAATTTGTGTTTTAATAAATCATTCCTCTATCTCTCTATATATATAGTTGTGGTCCACAATTACCAACGTGATTATCTGAAAAATATAACTGCATTAATTCATGTACAAACCCTCAGAAATCAGAATCATTATATAATATTCCCACAGTATTATAGTATATCCTATCAAGGTGCTTGCTTGCATTACACCTTCTGATTGAACCAAATATAAATCATTCAAACTTCCAAGAGTTAAGAACGAAAACGCAATAACTCTGAGAAAAACATAAAAACACGTGACTCACCTCATACACGACCGTTTCAAACGGCGGTCTAGCGAGGTCGGAGCTAAGAGCATCGATAATCTTTTGCTCATTATCAACCAACAACTTCAAAAGAGCCTTCACCTGCGACACTCTCCACTCGTAACTTCGTGTTCTACCTGAACCAAAGCTTTCTCTTAAATCCTTCACCAGTAACGACGCTTCTTCTGCGTCAAACACCACCTTCTTTGAATCCTCACTCGACATTATTTCTCTTTTTCACTTCACCAACAACTACAAATACAGATGAATGAAGAAAGAGCAACGTGATATATTTATAACAAAGTTGTCAACTTTATAGCGTTGGGTTCACATTGTCGGTTCAAGTGGAGAAGTAAAATTTGGCTTTTTGAAAGTTGGTGGCCACACATGAGGAACTTTGAGTTTTGTACGGATAGATCTATAATTGGAATTTGGTGTGTTTTATTTTGCTTTTAGTAATATCATAGAAAGGAAACAAAGTAGAGTGTGGGAAAACCAAAGCTTGCAAGTTTCATCTTACTTTCTTGGTTACCAATTTTAGCATAAAATGTATCCATAATTGTTGACTTGGAAGCTGTTCCGTGATAAGGTCGAATACTAGTGAAATGAAAACTAGATGGTGGACCACCTGGCATTTCTATCCAGGCTATCTGATAAAGTTTAGTTTACAATGAATTAGAAGAAAAAAAAAATGAAGAGTTATAAGTAGAAAAGACTTTTAAAACTATTGTTTAAGTTGTAGTTTAAGATGTGATATATTTCTTATGATTTGGGACTCTTTTTATGTGCTAGTAACAATGGAGCCCTTTTATGGTTGGAGGCTTACGGATCATGGTCTCCACTCTTGTCTTGCCCAAATAACAATTGAACTTTATCATGGTCAAAGACTCCCTAATTACAAGGATGAAGAACACATGTATTTATTGATATCCTCAATGGTGTACCAAGCCAATTAAAATGAGTTATTTTGTTAAAATTTGTTTTTATAAAAAACATAAATTAATATTTTATATTATTTTAGGAAATGATATTGGCCAGGGACAAAATGCTTTTGGGACAGAGTATCCTTATCCTAGTTACAATCATATCCAACGGATTTAATAGTTACCACTGTAATTTCTAAATGATTTATCATTATATGTATCAAGAAGATTAAATATAAAATGAATAATAGATAATATTGATATAAAATACTATTATTGTGAATACAACATTTCTAAATTAATCCACATATAATTTACTTCTAAATTAATTCTTATTAATCATTTAGTATGTGGTATTTTTTTTCATCATTCACTTTTAACAGTTTCATATACAAATTTGAGAACCACAAAAGGTAGTATTCTATCATTTTTTGTATAATAGTATGATAAAATGATTTGAGATATATATCCACTTGGGCACCTGACTTTTATCTTGAATATATTTTAAATTTTTGTCATGTTTTATAGATTGTGGTTAAGCATTTATAAGATTGTGGTTAAATTAGGTATGATGTTACTTAAAATAGTGGTTGGATCTTCTAACTATAATTTTGGGACTTTATACATTATTTAGAAATTGCTTTAAAAACATACAAAATAAAGAAAGAAAAACAATTGCTTCTACAAAACGGTATAAACTCCCAAAGTCCTAAAACAACAAAATCAGATAATCCAGGTCTAAAAAGTTCATAACATTAAGCCTCGTTCTTTGACTTCTTTCTATAATGTTTGGTCAAAATATTATGACCGGTTTATTCACGTTTATCTATTTGTTTAGGATGGTTATACACCGAAACAAGTCTGCCGTCTCATAATCAGTATCACATTATATGTCATAATTTTATAATTGATTGATAAATATATATTTAAATTAAAATTTAATTTTTGAATATTTTTCTGATCAATTACAAAGTTATGACATATAGAGCAATACTCATTATAGAATAGTAGATGTATACCCGTTATAGACGTGACTAAATAATAATTTACTTGTAGTATTTGTACAGCGTGTTATATTTTAAGGGGGGAAAATCCATAAAATATTTTGTCTGAATTTTTATAAGTTTTTATATTTATCCCTTACTATTTCTACCAACCTCGATCTCCTTGTCCCCACGTGATATTCTTACAAATATTTTCTTAGCACAATGGACACATTGCTATGGTTTTTAACTTCACCAAAAGGAGGGTGTTCTCTCACTATAATTTTTATCCTTAGTACAATATGTTATTGTCGATTACTACCAGTCTAATATTAACTTCATGATTGAATGAATTACTTACGTATTGAATTATGCAACAAAATTAGAGTGTAAACCTAAAACCAAAATGATAAGATGAAAACAATCGTAAAATCAAATGGTAAAAACCTTGTATATATGAATTAAAATATAATGTAACATTATTGAAAATCTGGCATGAGAATATTTGGAGGCATTCTAAGTAAGCAAGACCTTGCCAAATGCCAACCACCCAGTTAGCTAGATCGCACGTGGAACATCAATGTAGCTTGAGTGTACATGAAAAATGAGAACAAAAAGTATGAATGTAGTGTATTGTTTTGTCATGCAATAAAAAACAATGTATTTGTTTGTCACTTTACTTATATGTTTTTATTATTGGGCTTACAAAGACAATTTGTGTTTTTCTATGAACCCTTGTGTCTTTTTTTTTGGGGTACATTGAACCCTTGTTTCTTGTGATAAAAATAGTAATCATGTCACTTTACTTATTTTATTATAATTAGACCGACACAGACTGTTTTTGTTTTCATTTGGCACCGCTATATGAGGATTCTTTTTCACTTGATGAAGGTTTAAAAACAACGAAAGCCATCTCAATTGTAAGAAGATTTTATACCAACTTTTTTCGTGAATGGCTGCCTGCTCAAAAGACAATAGTTAAACTCCAATTTTGATGTTTGGATGATTTTATTAAGGGTTTTTTAATGTGTGTTACCAGGGTATTCTCGAAGGAACAAAAACGAGTCATTTGATATTGACAACTAAGTCAAACAATTTGAAACATAGTTTATGAAAACATATATTCGTTCCCTCATACGATGAGTGATACTCCTATCCATTAATGGAGAGGCAAGTAGTGTGTAAAAGCTATGAAGCACAGATATTGATACGTGTATCGGGTACGATACGTATCCGATACGTCGACACATATTTTTTCCAAAATACAGGATACGATACGTTTAATGATACGCGTATAAAATAATAAAAACACATAAAATATGATAAAATTATAAGTGTTAATCAAAATATCCAAAGTAAAAAATATGGAAATTTAAAATCATTGTCTCCATAATAAATCTATCTTGTTCTATTTTAATGAAAACGAATCTATGTTATCATGTTTTATTGGAAACGAATCTATCTTATTTTGTTTTATTGGAAACGAATATATCTTATCTTGTTTTATTAGAAATGAATCTATATATCCTATACTTTACTGAAAATGAATAAATATATCCTATATTGTATTGAAAACGAATCGAATACGTCTCTTAATATTTATTTATTTTATTTTATTTTATTTTTTTAATTTTTGGATACTCTATGGATACATATCTTTCGCGAATCCGAGTGTATCCGTGTCGGATACGTGTCGGGCACCGACACGTGAGGGTGTTTGACGAATCCGTGCTTCATTGTGTAAAAGTGAACAAAAACTAACATATATTGACACTTATATCCCTTTTATGTGTAATGATGTTACGCTTTTACCCTTAAAATATAAAGAAAAAAGTCACCTGTCTTTCCATTACTTGAGAGGAGTCTCACTCGATAAAAGATAGCATTTTCCAATGCAAAATCATTATATTCACTTCTTTTAAGTAATGTTATATGACACTTATTAACGATATTCTTCATTAATAGAGAGACAAATGTCATAAAATAACATATAAAATACCTTAATTTTTATTAAAAGTCATATTTTAATAAAAGAAATGTTTTAAAATACCTTAATTTTTTTAAGAAATACATACTTAATAAACAAGTTAACATTAAAAAACTAAGTTTTATATTCTTGATATGTTAAACTCAAAATTACTTATTATACTTGCTTAAACAAATCCCCCTTGTCAAAATTAAAATAATCTACTTCCCCCATTCATTTATAATTGTCTTACACAAATCAAGTATATTGCTTTCAACAAAATTGTTATTTTACATAGTATACCCTTTTGGCTTGTTTGTCAATTAAGTTAATTTTGATAGATGGTTCTCCAAACGCACAGGGAGAGAAGTTTTAATCTTGATTATTGAGAGCTTTTTTACCAAATTCATTAGGTTTCTTTCCAATAATCTTATGTAGGAAACTGTATATATTTGCACATTGTTCATTATTTTATTTTTCCTGGATACGTGCAGGAGTAAAAACAAGTGTCGTATTTGCTCGTGGCAGTATATTTTAGTACAAGAAGAAGCTATTTTGAAATCATGTCACCTAATGTGTAAAATATGGAAGTAATTTAATAAAGGTGAAAGGAATAAAATTCAATAGTGTATTTGCATAGAGTTATTAGAGGCTATGAAGCAGAAGATTCGGGCTTAATATCAGACTGTATTAAGCAATGATCAAACTCATCATCACCAATCTGCACAAGGTCGCAGCCAAGCAGATTTATCAGCTAGCCAACAGAGGTTCTGACCGAAGCATTTGCACTAAGACAATTCACTACAATAAATTTACTATATACCTACACACATTTATAGTGACAATTAATAAAACCATCGGTATATACATAATATAACTGAACGTAAAATAAAGCGTATGTACAAGTATAACAAGGAAATTTAACATCTTTTGTATCAGAAGTATTGATACCAAAGCCAATCAGCCAAGCCTAGCTCTATCAGAAGTATTGATACCTTGTGCAAAAAGGAAACACTTCTTCATAATAGCACAACAATAGCGCTTAAAATTGTCATTTAACAGCACTTTTGTGGCGCTTTCTATGTGAGCGCAGTAGTACATAAGGTTATATTCAACAATGTTTTTTGTAGCGCTGTAGAAAGTAGGCATTTAACAGTGCTCACTGAAGCAATCACTGTTAAATGTCTACTTTCTAAAAAAGACAATATATCTCCCAGACATTCTATCAAACATATGACAAACATGTCTAACTCTATCACATTTACAATAGATTTGTTAAATCACCAACGACTTCAACTACATTTAACCTTAACCGATTTCAATATTATAAAATAACATGAGTAATGAGATCTTACGCAAATTGTTCATTTTTTCTCCTCCAATGTTCCCCATAGCCAAAAACCTAGAATATCATAGCTGCATAACTTCACAACAAATAAAGATCACGCTATCAGTGAAGAAAAAAATAAATGAGTTAAAATAAGATAACGATTTACCTTATGCTTGAAGAGAGAAACCAAAAATCGTTAACTTTACAATAGCTGCATAACTTCACAACAAATAAAGATCACGCTATTAGTGAAGAAAAAAATAAATGAGTTAAAATAAAATAACCATTTACCTTATGCTTGGAGAAGAGAACAACCAAAAATCGATAACGTGTTTGAAGAGAGAAAAAATGTAACCTATGAAGAAGAAGAAATGCAAGAGAAATAATAAAGTGAGTGATATGTATTATTTTGTGGGGTTTTGTTTTTGAATTTGAAAAGATTATCGCTCACTAAAACAAGCGTTTAACAGCGCTTAATGAAGAAGTGTTGTTAAATATATGAAGTATAACATTTAATAACGTTTTCTTCAATAAGCGATATTAAAGATAACACTTTTAACAGCGCTCTCTTCAATAAGGGCAGTTAAAGATAACACATTTAACAACGTTTATTGAAGAAGTGTTGTTAAATATATGAAGTATGATTTTTAATAGCGCTTTCGTCAATAAGCGCGGTTAAAAATAACACTTGCTCAAATAAGTGTTGTTAATTCTCTTCCGTCTTACATTTAACCGCGTTCAACACATAAGCATTGTGGAATGAACGTTGTTAAATACCAATTCTGGCGTAGTAAAACTTAACATATTTTTTTGTATATTAGGGAGGTGGTTTTTTTAGAAGGAATGAGTTAGTTAAGTTATTAATCTAGCTTTCTATAAATAGTTTTTTCACTTCTTTCTAAACTTAACTTTTGTATCCATTGAATGATCATTCAATAAGTGTCACGACCCGATTTTTAGTTGGAATATTGGCTCTGCGACTTAGAGGGGGACGAATTTGATTTCTACATCTCCCAACTCCACTACGTTTTTTGCGGTTAAAACGTAGAAAACTCTCTTTTATGTCCAATTTAGATAATATGGTCTTATAAGCAGAGATTCTGAGATCGGGAGTCGATTACGGATCAGAGAAGGTATTAGCACCATGTTCGCCCGTATTAATATGGTCTTATAAGCACATGAACTTTTATACTCTTAAAAATTATTTATTTAGAAATTAATTATCACAACAAAATATTTTTAATTTTTGTATTTGTTTTTTGTTAATTTGGAAAATATCGATGAAATTAGTATAGTTGATTTTTATTGATGTGAGAATATCTATAATACATGATTGTTGGAACTAATAGCTTAGAGATGGTATTGGTCGTAGACTTTCTCCCCATTCTAGAGAAGTTAGAAACGACTCGAACCATAACTTTACTATGAAAATTCCACATAATTAGCTTTGGTGATAAAATAGCTTATAGATGTTTATATGGGACTAATAGCTTAGAAATGGTGTTCTTCTCATTTTCAGAAAAGTTAGAGACGACTCGAACCATGACCTTACTGTAAAAAATTCATTATTAAGTAATAAGATAGTTTTGCATTATTTTTATATATATGGAGTTAAGTGATAAAAAAGTTTTGGAATAATTTTTACCTATGAAATTAAATGATGAAATAATTTTGAATTATATTTAGAGAAGTTACCACACCCTTACTATAAAAATTCCATAAAATTACTTATTTAATAACAGTTTGTAACATTATAAGTAGCAATAATTATTAATCATTTAGTGGCCTATTGTTATTTCCTTGGCACGTTTGCAAACATAAATAAATAAACAAATCAAATACATTAATATAAAGTTGGCAAGATGATAAACCTGATGGGTGCAGGTGGTGAGGAAGACAAAATAAACTTGGCTTTTTGTGAGGTGCAAAGATTTGGACAAAGAGGGATATATATATATATGGCCTCTAGGTGACTTGCTAAAAAAACCATGTGTAGTTGTTGGACTCACTATCACACTTCACTCATCCTTTGCTGCCATGCAAAGCCATGCTTATTTGTAACCTCCAATTCAACTTTACTTTGTCCTTTGGTTGAGGAAGAAACTTGAGATCAGCTTGTTACTTTGACTATTTCATATCCTGCATATGTCCCCTCCTTAACTGTACAACAACAATAACTCTACCCTCATTATGAGACCCCAATGTCAACCTTTTCTCACCAACTTGCAAATCTTCCCAACTAATATAGTTCCTATCGTCATCATCTCATCATCATGGTATGGTACTTAGAGAACAGGAAATTCATTAACATGAAGGTTTATAAGGTGTCATGTGTGAGTGGAGACTTTCAACGGTAGTTGCGGTGGTGGCCGATGATGATGATGAGTGGAGACATCAAGTATTGACTTGAATCCATGGCTGGTTGGTTTTAGATTACGGTTTTGATTAAAAGATATTGAACCAAACACAAGTAGTAGTGTGTGTGTGAGATTGTTGATAGGTTTTTAGGGTGTTTTTGTTGGATGTTGTAAGGAGAATAATCCATGATCGCACTAAAATGTTCTTTTATGTAAAGAATTGTGATTTGTATGAGGGGAGAAGATGAGAAATATGTTTTTATGAAATTGGGTTATGGATGAATCTTAGTCAGCAACAATGGTGGCTTTAATTTAGATTGGTGTTTTTGTGTTGTTCAAGTTCTAAAAGCTTGGATAATGCTATATGTGAATGATGCTTTTGGAATGAGAACATAATCCTGTGGTTGAGAGGTTAAAAAAAATTGTTCAGTATTGCTCTCTCCCTTAACATAGAAGCACTACATGTTATATATAAAGATGGACAATGGCACAAGGTATCTCTTCTCCTCCTTCTCCGTTACTCTCTTCTTTAAATAATTAGAGTTATGCCTCTTTATTCTCTTTCCATAACTCATGCATTTCCTTTATAGCCTTTCAGCACCCACTCTTACTCTCACTTTCTCTCCTCTTTTAACTTATTGACATTTTGTAACCGTGTGAGAAGAAGGAAACTCCTTCTTTACTCTATCTTATCTCCCAAAGTGAAAGATTGGTCTTTCCTTTTTACTATATTCATCAAAAAGTCACTGCCTTTTTAGTTTCTTTTCTATGTAACATTTCCCTTTTGAAATGCTTTTTCACAAACCTTTTCATAACTTATTTTCAAAGTAATGATACCTGTCAATACCCAAATGGATTTTAGACCTCTAAGAAAGTTCAGTTAGATTTTATTGTTGTTTTGACTTTTTAATATTTTTTATAAAGAGATTGGACAAAATTGGGTGTTTATAATAAAAATTGTATTCTTTCATCTCTTTCTCATTGCCATTACTTTCTTCTTCATTCTGTTTCTGTCAAGAACTTGCGCAAGTTCTTGATCATTCATCTTCACCAAAGGCTCACTTTTCTCATAGGCTGTTGATGGAAGCCCAAATAAGGTGAAGTCAAATTATTTTCTAAATATCATAATTGACATTGTTGTTTTATCAAGAATAACATAAGGAAATAACTTATCTTCTTCTACTAATGAAATCATGACATGACTCATATTTTATCATTTTCTATAAAAATATTTTTAAAACAAAATAAAATAGTAAATATGTTTTATTTTTACTGGCCGAAGGAAATAAGTTATCTCTTAGTATGAGGATATACATTATTCTCTTTTTTGTATTACTAAGGGTTTATTATCACCCTATGACTAAAGGAATTAATCTATATTTTTGGGTGTGCGATTATCCTCGCAACAAGTATCACCATAGTAATCAAACATTTAACATTTTAGTCATTCTCAAAATCTAGTATCGTCTTACACTATTATGTCAATCATTGACGGTAAAATATTTATATCACTTATAACTCTATAAGCCTCAACTTTATTTCTTTTGTAAACAATATGACATGCTTCATGAAAAAAAGATAATTATTATTGTGTTGAATTATTTTATAATACTATAGATATGCAATTTAATGAACTTCATGATCATTTTCTAAGGCAAATATTCAACTGTTTCTTTGTATGTCTTACTTGGGTCTAACTAATTTCTTCTATACTTTTGATATGACAAAACTGATTAAATTTGCAAAATTTTATCCACATGATTTTTGTTCAATTGATTTGGTGATGTTTGATAATCAATTTGAGACCGACGTCATTGATAATGCATAATAATTTTGAATTTAATTCTTTGAAGTGAATCAATAATATTTCAAATAAGTTTGTTGAAATTAGATTGTTTACTTTCTTTTGAAGTTAACAATACTATTGTAGAAAGAGTTTCTAATCAAGTGGGAGAAGCATTAATGAATGATTATCTAGTAACTTATATTTAATGAGAAACGTTCAACAACAATTTCAACTAATTGATTATTCAACGATTTGAAAATGTAAAATCACATAGAATTTAATTATGAAATATACAATTTATGTGATTAAATATTTCAAATTTTATAATTTTAACATTAATGTTTTAATCATAATGTTATTATTTTAATTTTTGACATATCTCGCACCTCTTGCTTCCGGGTCCTAGATTCGTCACTGGTCTTGTTCAACCTTGGGAACAGGATGATTTATGTTATTATGGGGCTAGTTACATTTTGGCATTTACATCTTCAAACTTGTGCCTGCAGCATAATTTTTTAAATTTAGCCTTAAAAATTGCATATATAATGCATTAGTAAGTCATATAATCATATGATACGACGCTAAATAGTTGGGATTAGGGAGCTGAATCAAAATTCAAAACCACAACACTAGTCACTTGGTTATGGGATTAGTTGGGATACAAATTCTCGTTATTGTCCTTTAAAAACAAGTTTAAGCAGCACATAATTTACTTAGCATATTTTACTCTTTCAATGGCCAATGTGTCGTTATATTCGTTGAGCCAAACTAGAAAATCCGAAGGCTAATGCTAGTGGAACGAGCTCAAATGCTTGTTCTCCTGGCTCCAATTTTGGTGATCACATAAAAAAAGTAATTTGATCTCTAAGATTGCAAAATATCCTCACACCTGAGAATAGGCATCTAAGAAGGAAAGTTTTTTATTCACACCTGGGATCGTTTATCCTTTATATAAAGAAATAATTTTTTTAACTTTAATTGTAAATGCAAAAGCAATAATTTGTCTCTTCAGTAGTTAGATACGATTCTTATCCCCCTAAGGATCACATAAACAGCTAGATCGATTCCATTTCCTCTTGCTAACCCAGAGAATTTTAAACTTGGTGCAAGTTGAGCCATAGTCTAGTTCTTTAGCTTACAAAACAAAATATGTTTTTTTTTGTAATCTCAAATTGACCCATATGCCAATATCAGAGGCTATGGAAGCAGAAGGCTGATACAGGGTGAATATGAGGCAGTTAGCAAAAGCCCAAATAAGGCTCTGTCGTCAAACTATTTTCTTAACATCATAATTGTCATTGCTATTTTTGCACTTTTGACATCACTGCTTGGATACTAGTTGATTTTTTTTATGGGCTTTTCTGTAGTTGAAGTTTGAATTCAACTGGGAAATAACCACACATACAATAATAATTAGTTTTTTATTTTCCCATATATATGCTCGCACTGGAAGCAATCATGTTCGAGCCGGAACATCCACAGATATGTGGGGCTAACTCTCCCAGCGAGTATTTTTTCCATTCACAATCAAGCATGTACCACTTAAACCAACGCTCGTTGGTCAATAATAATAAGTTTGATATAGTTTTAAGCTAATGATCCAATTTAGTGACAATTAAAAAACATTCATTAGTATTATAAAGCAAAGTTATGTGAGTTGGGGATGATTTTACTTGTTAATTACTTGGTATTAGTTGTAATATTCAAATTAGAAAAGGATGTATATGATGCAATGTAAGATATTTTTATACTGTTATTACATTATTCATTATCAATTTTTAATCATTGATTCTTAAATAAAAGTATTACAAATAAATTATAAATAATATATCAACTATGTATAAATATTTACACTATTAATATATATACATATTACACTATTAAATTCGGGTCAAAATATAACCAATCAGTATTGCTAATCAAGTATGCAATACATAAAACTTCCCCTAAAAGAAAATCAAGAGAATATATTGGGAAATGGGAGTTTCTCATTTTAAATATAAATGTATTTAATTAAATAATTTACTTATTTTCTTTCTAATTTATATATGTTTATTTTATAAATCATATAGTGATTTTGTTACATGTCATAATTTTACTTTAATTTCATTTGGTCAATATGGTAATAGAGAAACACTCATTAATGTTTTACAGTTTTTTGAAATTTATAAATTGATAGAATATTCATGTTAAGTTTTACACAATTTCCTTAACTCGAATACAAAGTTTTGCCTATGGAAAAATATTTTAAATATATTAGGATCATATATTTTGAACACACGATCTGAATATGTAAGACTGGATATGCTTGTTTTGGCACAACCAATGAACGAAAAGAGCCAAAAGTTTTAACTCTTAAGGAAAGGAGAAATCTTTGTTCAACTATTTATATTCGAATTATTGGTGGAAATGAGTCAAGCTTATTTATGCAACTTGTTTGCTTTTATCATTAGAAATTGCAAAGCTGCTAAAATCTATTTGTTTCCCATGTTGGTAGCATAAGGGGTTCTTAGCTTATGTTAATTATAACATTGGGAGAGAAGCATCATGTGTTAGTAAGCTTTTTGATATTGTAAATTATAGAGATTCTTATTTCACCTTTCTTCAGCTTTTTGTAATGAAAGGAAGTGCAAAGTTTTTTATCCTTATATGGCACTTGCGCTGATTAGTCAACACAACTTTACAAAAGCCTCAAAGTGGGCACATAAGCTAGCTTGGTGAGATTGTCTACCCATTTTAGATTAGAAATTGAGGTTGAATTGAAAAAACAGAGAACCTTATTGGTGTTGGAACTTGCATTTTAAACAAGGGTGAGACAATTGAGATTTCCAAATACTTAATCATATTTGTGATTGAAAGATCATAATTTTGTAAATTAAAAATATGATTGAATTATGAGTGTTGTGAAAGAGTTTACAAGTAAAAAATGTTTATGAAACTAATATTTTAAAGTTTTGAATCAAGACATAATATCTTACTTCTGTCTCTCCACTCTTCCTATATCACGATAACAATAGAAGTCTAATGTGGATGGAGATTCTCTCATGGCAATCTGGTACAACCTGAGTATAAAAAAAACAATTTAAAGAACTAATTGTCACATCTTTCAATATGGTTATATTTACGGTACCCATTGTGGTCAATTAAATCTTAAACCATTAAAAAGTAAAGAAGGATAATCAGTGATCAAAAATAGGAAAAACTATTACATTCATATTTAAGCATTTTATCTTTTCAATTTGGCCATGTAACTTATTTAAGTTATTTTTCTTTTGTATACTGACAATATTTTCAATTTTCAATCAAAATTCATAATTTTGAATCATTAAATTCAGATGAAAAGATTTACAAATTTCAACTTTTTAATTGTATCATTAAAAAAATGGGTTTGATGTGACAGTTATTAGGAAACAACTTATAAGACCAATTTGATATAGAAAACAACTTATATGTTCAACTTAAAATATAAAATAACTAACCAAATTTTTTTTAGAACTTAATTAAAAACAGAAAATAACGTAGAGTATCAATCAGGTAGTTTTGCCCTAAGAATAACATAATACGTGTAACTTGTTCAACAAGTCAACTTATTCCGGCTTTAGAATTTGCACTATGATCCTTCAAAAAAATTAACTTGTACGAGGGCAAAACCAAAGTGTTTTTGTGTTTTAAATGAACCCTTGTTTTCAAGGGTGATTCTAGGATGCTCTTACTTACGTTTAGGAGCATTAGGCACCTTTCGATTCTGATTTTGTTTTTTAACCTTTTAAAGTTAAAAACTATGAGAGTATGAGACAAAAATCTAAAAAAAGGCCTAAAGTTATAGGGCATATAATAAGTTTTGCGTAGTTGATACTCATTGTGCTTAAAAAGGAGGTGAAAATACCTAAAAACAAAGACAATATAAGTTTATTTAATACCGATGACAATAAATAGTTGTTAAGCAGTTGCTTTTTGTTGTTGTTTTATCACCATCAATGATTTTCACTTAATAGCTCCATAAAAAGAGAGACAAGATATGATAATAATTAATATCAGTGGCTATAAAGAGTTCCTACGTAATCTACTAACTTATACTTCAATTAACATGTCTAATTATAATAAATTATGTAATATTATTTTTATCATCTTATACCCTCTATAATAATTATAATGAATTTTTATTCATTAATTATCTCTCTTGTGAATTAAGTAAGAGCATAATATAAATAAATAGAAACAAATTTCCCCTAAAATGAATCTTATTCAAGAATGAATGTAGTATAATTTATTGATTTATACCTTCAGAGATTATATTGCAGCCATTCATGTTTTCATGGTTACGTAAGTCAATTAAACATAAGAGTGAAATATGGATGATATTCCTCTAGCATGATGTTAGATGTTTAATCATTATTATAAGGTAACAATTTTATGTATCATTTCATATATCATTACTTCTAATTAGTTGAAAAAATTATTTAAGTTACAATAACACAAAGTAGTGAGACAATTGATATGAACTCTTATTATACATGTGAAAAAATATATGGATAAAGAGACGAAAGTAATTTCATTATTTTCATCCCAATCAAAGCCTAAGTAATTTCTACGTGAGTTAATCTTAATATATCAAGAATTATAAAATGAAAGTTTTCTCTTCTTCAAAGTCATGGTAACTCTCTTAATTTAATTTTCATTTGGTGCATACTTCAGTGATAAACTCAGTGATTCCATCGTATAATAGAAATTTTCAAACATTTGATATTTGTTTTTTAAAATGAATATTTGATTCTTTGTTGATTGATGTTGTAGGAGGAAAATCGAAATCAATGTACCTAAAAAAGAAACATATAGGGGGCAAAACTAGGTTTTCATCTTGGGAGCCGAATAAAAAGAATTCTATTCACCCAAAACATCATGATATCTCTCACAACTTTGTCGGCAAAAATTAATAAGTAGAACTATAATGTTTTATGCCTTTATTCATAGTTATTATATACTACTAGTATATATCTTTAGGTTTTTTAAGGGTCGACGATAAAAGTAAAAAATAATTAAAAACATATTGACAAAATGTCTGTTATTTATTAATGTATTAGATATTTACTTTTCTAATATATAGATATATTTTTATTCTTAGCTGCGCTTCTTATTCTTAATCTTTAATCTATAGAGTTTATGTTAAGTAAATCCATTTTTCTTCACAATTTAAATCACAGTGTTCCAACTAAATCTTCAAACTTAGAAGCATATTAATCAAACAATAATAACAAGGAGAGACATTTCTTATCAGAGTCATTTAAGTTATAGCATCTCAATAAACGTATTATTATCAAGCCAATAAAAACTTAGGATAGGGCCAAACAAATAGTACAATAATGAAAGTCACTTCAGATCTTTCTATGAAAATAATCAAAAGGATGAAATTTTAATTGGACAAAGAGTGTAATATATACATACATAGGTTTACGCTCAACTTACATTCAATCTTAGTCATTCATTTTTTTAAATTTAATAGTCCAAATGAATGAATGAAATAAATGATGAGAGAGAAAAATATAAATCTTAAATAACTTTTAAGTTTAAATAAATGAGTGAAACTTAAAAGTTATTTAAGATTTCTCTTTCTCATCATTAGGTCCATTGAATTAAAAAAATGAAAAATTGAGATTAAGTGTAATTAATATAACTTAAACCATGTGTAAATAGATCTCTTTATATATATATATGCTGATATTATAAAAATTTATGTATAATCAATGTATCATCTATTATTCAAGTCAACAAATATTAAAAATGAATGATAAATAATAATGTTTATTTTTTTTTTCTTTCATTCACAAAATGACAAAGTAAACAATAACAATGAATGCTTTCTAGTATTGGGACCCTCAATTGTTTCATTTTTTCTATGAGATGCACGAGAATTGGATTCTGATCACGCGTTTGGTTGTTGACAATTAAGGGAACCAAGTACAGTCTAAAATAGTACTCCTAGTAGTAAATAATTTGAATTCGGTGTCAATATCTATAGATTAAAATGACAATTTCAGTCTATGCGATTTTAAAATTTAAAAGGCTGGAATTTGAACTTCGAAATTGTACAGAAACATGTTGATGTCACCAATGCAATAATTCTGTAAAAATGTTATCTTCATGCTTATCTTTTGCCTTCTTATTTATCTATATATTTTGGAAATTAAGAATATAAGAATTTAAGTATTACATTAAATCGAATCAATTTATCATTTGTTTGAATTTTGACACATTATTTAGTACAATAAAGTTGAATCACAATATTAAACAAGTTAAAATTGAACTAGAAATTAATTTTATTACATAAACAAGCTGAACATAAGCCTAATAGGTTCACAAGTTGAGTCAACTATGGATACTAAGACTCTTCAAAATTAGATATATTAAATATATAATCATCTATATACAAAAAATATGTACATATTTTATACTTATATATATATATCAATGATCTTCATTCAAGATGGTGAAACACACAAACTTAAGCTCGTGATGAAACATCGTGTTTTTTCATAGCACTTTTAATTAAGTAATTAGTATTAATAGATTAATTATAGAAACCAGTAATTTTTTAGGTTAAACATCAGTTGAGTTTTAATATTGTATTATAATTTTCTTGCTTGTCCTATTTTTTCAAGATTTTTGGAGAATAAAAGTTCTGAGACGATTTTAGGTCGTTTTATCGAGTTCTCGCCCAGTTTTTGAGTTCCGTAACTCGGAATTGAATTCTGATTTTTCCGTTGACTTCGAAATATTATTTCTAGTCAAAATAGACACCAAGTTTGTCTGTAACTCATCTCTAGATATTTTTCACCTCGAAATTCAAGTTTCGACGTTTCGGGCAAATGTTTGAAATCGGGAGATTGTATATTTACGGACGAAATTATCCGAAAATGTTCGGACACGAAGTTTATCGGGAAATTACATCATATGGACACGACATTTATCAGAAAATTACATCATATCAATAAAACTCGAAGTCATCATTTCATGAGCCACTTACTTGTTACAAAAGTAATGCAAAAGCTTCCAAAAGCCCCTAAATCACTCAACAAATCCTGCCACTCCACCACCATTAGACACATCACCTATGCTAGTCTAAATCTACTTACTTTGTATTAAATTTTCTGATTTGATGAGGGTGAGGCTCTCCTATAAAAACCTCAATCCATTCTCTCATTTTTACACTATATTCACTATACAAACTAAGGTAGTCTTTTATTTTCTCTTCTTCATTTTCTTCTCATATTTCATAGAAAGTTATGAGCTTTTATTATGTTGTTCATAAAGTAGATTTTATATTTGTTCTTTAAGTATTTTATGAATGCATAACTAAAGGGGTGATAATAAAATCATATGAACCTTTATGTAGTTTTTGACTTTTGTAAATCTTGAAATTTCTTCCTTGTTCTTAGATGGAAAAACTATATCTTTGGACAAGGTTAGATGAATTATTTGTTTGGAAATATTAGCAATTATTGTTAGTATTTGAATATGTTTAAAGGTGAAGATTTTAACATCAAAGAAACCTTTAATGTGTTTAGGAAAAAGTTTGTATTTTATTCTTGAAAGTTTATGATATTGATGAGTTGTTGTTGAAAATGTTTCATTTTTAGAA
>NC_032022.1:12817346-12818577 GCF_001865875.1 Lupinus angustifolius | reverse complement strand
TTTATTTTCATGACTATGAAATTAACACTTACTAATACTTGAGGCATTTCCTAAAAAATTAGAAGGTGTTAAGATGTTCATAAAAAATTGTTATATTTATTTTAGTTGACTTACTTTAAAGTGGTAAGAATAACTAAAAGATGTTTAGTGTAAAATATTAAATTAAGAGTCATTCTTTTTCATGACTATGAAAAGAACATTTACTAACCCTTGAGGTTTTTTTCCTAAAAAATTAGGAGGTGTTAAGATGTTCATGAAAATTTGTTTTAGTAGTATACTTGAAATAATGAGATTTACCTAAAAGTCTTGACTTTATAAACTTAAAGTGTTATGAAGTCTTAGATAGTAAAATATGAAGTCTTAGATGGTCAAATGATTTAAAAATGTTGAATCTTAGTTAAGTGAACTTACTTTAAAATTGTAAGATTTACTTAAAAAATATTGATTTAAAAGTATTGATTTTGTTTAAATTGACTTACTTTAAAAATGATAAGTCTAGCTTAATGATCTTATTTTAAAAGGTTAGTTTTAGTAACAATGTTATACTTACAAAAAATAAGATTTATGAACTATCGGAAAAATGTAATGAAGTGGGAATACATGTCTAGAAAGATTATGTCTAAGGAAAGACTTGGTATTTAAGGGTGTCTTTATGATCCACCTTTCTTTCTTGGGAACTAGCATGTTGTATATCTACGGATTATGACATAATTCCAGTATAAGTTTTATTGAAAATATGACTTTAAAAAGTGTTATTTGATTGTAAGACTTTCAATGACAAATAATGATTCAAGGATATTCAACCTTGAATCGGATGGACGAAAGCAATTAAATTTATTTTAAATCGAAATTTTTATCTTCGCGTAAAAGGTTATTTCGTAAGTATAATAATTATCGTCAGTTAACTAATTAACGTTATTTTGGCGTAATGAAGAGTTCGAGAGGAGATCAGATCAAGTAAGCTCACCTGAACCTAGCGACCCGACACACTTAGGTGAGGGGGAAAACATCATGACACAGTGGTGTCTGAATATGCATCAGGACCTCCAAACTCCCTCACAAGCTTCGAGTTACCTTGGGTATTAAGAAAGCTTGTACTTAATCAATTGCTTGTTTGTTTAGATTAAGTACAACAATATTTCTTATACCGATTTATATTATATTTATATATGCAAATATCATGTTTACTATTGAATTATAATGTTTGAATGATTATTATGGAAATGATATG
>NC_032022.1:12744231-12817246 GCF_001865875.1 Lupinus angustifolius | reverse complement strand
AAGTTGTAAAGGTAAATAACTATATGAAATTCTTGAAAGTAATAAAAGTAAGGAATTGCTTTGTTAAAGGTGAGGCCCGAGGGTGTGATATTATGCTCACACAGCGAGATCGTTTGACCGTAAGAGGATTGGCTAGAGGAGTCATCCAGGATAATTCAACGATGGTTCCCAGTGGTGCTGAGAAGTATTATGTTGTGCCCATGCAGCGAGATCGTCTGACCGTAAGAGGCTTGGCTTGAGAGCCGTCCAGGACAATTTAGCGATGGTTCGTAGTGGTGCCGAAATTATTCTCCTTTTGTTTATATGTTAAGACCGGGACTCACTAGAAGCATTCCCGATGGCAGATGTCTTAGGATGGGCATATCGCTAGAAAAGATGGATTAAAAGATATAATTTGCTAATTTCGGTTAGGGTGCATATCCATAGACAAAAATGAAGTAGTGGAGAGGAAATGTACGATGATTCGTCATTAAAGTCTTGTGGGAGAGTTTAGGTGAAACGAGTCCCTTGTATTCCTAGATAAGGTATTCTGTTGGATCGGACAGTGCTCACAACGCAAACTAGACGATCTCTGACAACCCCTCTTTGCAATCAGGATGGATGAGAGGGATGCCCATAAAGTGTTTGATACGACACCATCTTGAAATGGACAGTTCCGTTGGAACAGATCGATCATATATCCTTGCGAGGAATAATTTTGGTGTGATCAAATCGACTTGTTATGGGAACTGTACTTTTCCGAATAGTTATTGGGAGGATAAAGGAGTAAGGATGGTGTGATCATATATCCTTGATTCTAAATTCTCGAGTTTTATACTTCGGTCATCGTTATTATATGCTTGTATGTTCACATGATATATCTGTACTAGTGTGTTGTCTTGTGTATTATTCCGTGTAATTCCACGACGTCGATGACAAGTTTTTCATAGATGTTTTACTCCCCCTCTTTTCTTCAAGTGTATTTGTATGCATGTTCAGATGGACCCATCAGCACTGATCTGAGGTTATCGCTTCATTATGTTCAGGAGGTGACATGGAGTGTTGAAGGTAATCGACACACTTACATAGGTCCTTGCGACCTGGAGCTGGATTGGGTAAGCAATGGCTCAGATCTACATTTTCCACCTTACTACACAGTTCGGGAGGCATCATTCACTTTGCCCGACCGAAGACCTACAATCGCTGGACTTTCTGTACCGGCTGAAGCTCGAGGCGTACCAGAAGTTGTTAGGACCTGGTCCCACACATGATTCTCATCATCAGGATCGGCGCCAAGAGAGACAGACAGGGCCATGCCAAGGGGGTACACCCCGGACCCCCTCGATAGATTGGGGAGCGGATGAAGTGGAGGATGAGGAAGACAACGGCGACAGTGTAGAGCTTATCTGCATAGAAGATTTAGTTGAGGTCATTGAGATCTCTTCTAACTCGGAGGTGGAGGAAAACCCTAGCGAGGCTTCCAGTACACCTCTGATTTAGGAAGTTCCTCTTTTGTTTTGTTGTGATAGGAATCTGTGTGAGGTACTTTTTGTAATGCCAATGCTCCGACATTATTTTTTTTGTATTTTCAGTTTTTTTTTTTATTTGGGGCGATGATTAGATTTCGCCCTATAAACAATTATGTATTTATTCAAGAATTTTATGAATGAGAATTATTTAGAAAAGAATTGTTTTCATTTAATTATCTTCAATATATTAAGAATTTTATTTCCGCAAGCTTTGAAAATGTGGCGTCTTGAAAATGGAATAAGTTAAAAGTAAAAATGATTTATAAATTATAGGTTACATAAAAGAAAAAAAAGGAAAGAAAAATTTACCAATTTTTCTAAGAGATTAAATATATTAAATATTAAATGATTTTTGTGGCGTTACACGTGAACTTACTTAAAAGCTTGTGAACTGGAATTGAGACAAACTTAAGTTAAAAAATCGCATTAAACTCAATTCAAAATTTGACTCGGATCAATTTTTAACAAGTCGAAATAAGCTAAGCTAAGATGGGCTCAATTTATTTCCTCCTTGAGATCCATTGTTTTTACAACTTTACATGTGTGATAATTGGAAATGAAGCATTATATTTATTGTAAACATATATAAATGATAAAGTAGTAAAATTGTATAAATTTACAAATATATAAACTATTTAGTTCAATAAACTTGACTCATAAACTAAACAAGTTGAACCTGAGATAAAAATTAAACTTGTTAAATAAATGAGCTGAACCTGAGCTAAAAATTAAACTTGTTAAATAAATGAGCTGAATTTGAGCCAATTATATTTTGAATCATTAAATTCATGAATTGACTCAATTATATATAATAGTTAAATTTATATATATTAAATATATAATCATATATATATATAATGTATAAACTTCAACTCGTTAACTCACTCGAAAATTCATGAATTTTAATTGAGTTAAACTTGAGTTAAAAGTTACATTGAAATCGACTCAAAACTTGACTCAAATTAATTTTTAACGTGTTGAAATGAGCTAAGGCAAGCTCGGCTCTACTCGTTTATGAACCTTAGATTGAATGTTTTTACAACTTTACCCATATTTAAATGAAAAAGTAGTAAAAATTGATATAAATTGACATATTAATCATATTTCCCTCTTAAATATGAATGGTTAGTAGGAGTAATCGTTTCGTCCCAATTTAATTGTCATGTTATCTTAATATACATATTAAGATAATTATTAAAAATGTTAATATAATATCAAACAAAGTATTTAATTAAAATATAATTAATGATGTTTATTGTAGTTATCAATATTATTTCCAATTTCAAGATAAATGCTCAATATATAATGATATAATATAAATGGAAAAAGTGTAAAATAATTACAATACTAAAAAGATGGAGAAAATACTTCTTCCTCCTACATAATTTTTCTCATTTCTAATTATTGTTAGAAATTTATGATTTATAATTATATTTGTTCATCATATATTTAATACAATTATATTAGCTATTTATTTAATGAGTATGAATAAGTGGTCTAATCTTAATAATTCATATTACTTCTAGAAATTGATACGAGATTAATGAGTGAATATTTGTATTAGGTCATTGGAGGTAATGAGAAGTTGAGAACTCAACTTGTTTACACGTTTGTGATGGTTTCTAACAATATATCAAATCATAAATAATTTTCTTTTCTCTTCCTTAGAGAGAAAATGATCCTTGAGGAATTAAAAGGTTTGTTTGAAGATTATCATCATATCAAAACTCTCATGAATTCAAATATGTGTTTACATCTTTATTTTATTACATATCCTCAAAGAATTAATAACTCTCAAATTATATGAAAATTCTAATACATTACATGAATAATGATCTATGTATATCGTGAATTTAGTAATATAGTTTCATCAATAAAATTTATTGATAGTAATAATAAAATAAAATGTATATAAAATTTAAATTTTATGTATTGTCAGTATAATAGGTTTTTTTGCATGGTGAGTCAATCAACCATTTATTTATGCTATGTTTTATTTAAAAATAAATGGTAGTTAACACATGAATAATGATTGAGAAAATGACATTATAAAATTTTTATAATATCAATAAATATAAATATTAAACTCTTACATGGATTAGTTCAAGTGGTACATGTTTGATTTCCCTTAAACAAAGTTTCAGGTTTAAGTCTTGTGAATGAAAAAAATATATGTTGGTACATGTTTGATTCCTCTTCTTAAATTATGTATTTAATAAATCAGCAACTATTCAACTTATTTTTTCAACACAAAATTATATTATTTTATATTACTTAACTAATATCATTAAGCTTCTCCTTAACAGTATCTTAAAATTAAAGAGTTTTATCTATAATTTATCACATCATTGAGAATGATTAAAGTTAAAATGATGAACTAAAGTAATGACGACTAAAAACTAAGAAAAATAATTGTGACTAAAATCAAATTTGTCTATATTTTCAAGAATTAAAAGAAATTTAAGCATTTATAAATTATAAAGTGATTAGTAATTGTTACACTGAAAATGAATAATCATAAATCCATCTTATACACCTGCATTCAAGATTATCACCTATATAAGAACTCAATTTTTTCTTCTATTTTTTTTAAATGACATGTTTTCATTCTTCTTAGATTAATAATTTTGATTCTCTTATATTCATAATATTCATAATCATATGTTTCTTCTTTTCAATTATTTTATCTTATTGTTTACTAACCCCAAAAGATACCTCTCTTTTTTAATGTAAAATGAAATTTAATAATTCAAAGTAGGGCAACAAGTTAGTATCTGGATATTTTTATTACGATATTAGCTTACTTTTTGGGGTCAAAAAGTTTTGAAATTTCGTATAATAGGTGATTTAGGATTTTAGGTATAATTAGACAGCCCAATTTAGTCCTAGAGTCACGATCGAGCTTCTTGTTAATTGACTTATTAAACAAGTACTTTAAGAAAAATGTTGCACATTGCGTAGCTTCTTGTATGCTTGTGTTTGAGGCCGACTTAGAATTAAAAGAGACAAACTTGGCTGAGGACATCAAAAAACAAAAGCATATTAAGTTCGTTAACTCTATATCTCTCTTTTTCTAATTTTATATTTCTGCCCAAAACCTTAACATTAATTTAGCATAAATGAATGTTATTTTCGAACAAATACCACTTGTTCCTAGTGATATTTTATTCTCTTTATCGGACTAATTAGAATATTGTTTTTCATTATTTTTGTTTTTAAAAATTTCTCTTTATTTATGTGACAAGATATGATTAGTCTAGAATATAGATTAAAATATCATTATGATATGTGATCTCTTACATTGGGTTCTCTCACCCATCATCAATTGTGACCTGTCGGTGGGGTATACCATTTCCCTGGGGCCCAAGTCAGAATTGCTAATCCACCCAAACATTTTTTATGGAGATCAGTAAAAGCAAATAACCTTTATGTTTCACCAGAATAAAAATGAAATGTATTATATTAGCATAGGTATTAGCAAAATGTTTAGGAGAGAAATTTGATTCGTTTTTCAAATTAAATAACAATTAAAAAAAATTACATTGATTCTTTGTTGTGATTCTTTCGTTCTTCAAACGAAACAAATAAAATAAACTCAGAGCGATTCTCTAAATTCCTTTCTGGATTTTTCTCAATGTGACGACTATTCATTAAACCTAAGAAGTAGATGGTCAAAACTTCATTTGAGTTCGAATCTACTGAGAGGTCCACTAGAGATCACAAATTGAATGACAATTCTAAGATTTGAACATATGTTTGTTTCTAGTGATTTTCATTTTTTGTACTAACAATGATATATTCTCACCTTTTGAGTAAGAAATTAATCTCTTTTGGAATGTGTGGTTGTCTCTCCTAGCAAGTGTCACTATTATGAATCGAATTTTTGACATTTTGGTTATTATAGAAATCTAACGAGGCCTTATACCACTAAACCAACTCTTTATCTCGTGATTATAAATAGGAAAGATATATCAATTAAGAATAGCAATTTCTAAATAGAAAAAAGGCAATTTGCTATTACTTATTTATATGTTTTATGCAACTATATATAGTTTCCCCCTATTGAGTTAGTGTGGATTATTAGTGAGTTTATTTTAAGTCAACTCCGAAAGCAACACTCATTCATCCAAGTGTAAAAGTGAGCCCCACCCATTTAAGACTTAGGCGTCAAATAAAGCAACAAAATGTACTCTCAAAATCCAAACCTTGAACAGGCTTTTAAAAAATCAATTATAAATACTAAATAAATAAGTGATGACGACGTGTTGATTAATATGTATGTGTAACATCTTTGTTTAATTTCATTAAAAAAAAATGTGTCTCACTCAAAGAACAGTATAAACTTATGAGTAAATTATACTGACACTCCCTGAGTTTTAGTGAAATTACACAAACCACCCCTCACTTTTCTACACTTACACAAACCTCTCATATTTTTAAACTTTCATTACATTGGCTACCCCTGCATAAGAAATAAGTGTAATTTTTTAAACAAAATATGTGATAAATACAATTAAGTTAAAAAAAAGATGATATATTGAGTAGACAAGTCTAAATAATATACAAATCAATGTATCTTTATTATTTTTTGTTACAAAATCCATCAACAAGTCTAAAGAAATAGTGTTTAAATCGTTCTTATAATATAGTGTAACGAACCAAAAATAATAAAGAAATATTGACTCATATATTATTTGGACGTGTCTCCACAATATATCATGTTTTGTTTAACTTAATTGCATTTATCATATTTTTTGTGTAAAAGATTACACTTATTTCTGATGCAGGGGTGGTCAATGTAATAAAAGTTTAAAAATGGGGGAGGTTTGTGTAGGTGTAGAAAAGTGAGGGATGGTTTGTGTAATTCCACTAAAACTCAGGGGGTGTCAGTGTAATTTACTCTAAACTTATTTATAAATATCTTACAGACCGATTTAATCAAAAAATCATTTAACTGATCTCTCATAAGTGTCAAGGTATCATACTAGAAATAACATTTTTATGACGTTTTAGCTTAACAACTAATCTAATTATTAGTAAATTGCTCTTGACTTAATATATTTTATGAATTGTCATATTTTACCCTTTAGAATGTTTGTGTAGGCTAAAATTGAAGGAATCACTGTAAAGTAAAGTTTTCATACAAGAGTAGCCTAAGCCCAATGCAGAAGTCACGCCCATCAGATTCGACAGAGCATGAAAGCTACACTTAGCACAATCCCTACACTGAGTGAAAATAACAGATAGTAGAAGTCACGCTCATCGCAATTCCTGCATCGGGTGAAATTTGTTTGCAGCCTTTGTTCTGAATTTGCCCTGAGAATCGCTTGTGCCCAATGAAATAAGGCAAATTTGTATAACACAACTTGGCTAGATGAAAAGTCGAGGCTTAACCAAACGAAGTGTCGCGCCCATCAAATTTCTTGTGTTAAACAAAATCTTAGTTCCTTAAGCCAGTTTAGCTCGAATTAGGGTGTAGAATCAATGAAGAAAGGTTGAAAGAGCTAATTTATGCTATTTGAAGCAGTATTGTTGAAACCGTACCGGTTATCAAACCGGTCATAATACTGGTATAGTGATACAATGATTCAACCGGTGGTTCAGTAATTAAACTGCATGCCAGTGAAACCGGACATATCTGCTTATATTTATATATATAAACTTATAACAAAAAAAATTTAAATAGGTAGATACTCAAATTTATAATCCATATTCATAATCTACTCAAAATTTACATAAACAAACAAATTTAAGTCTTTAAGAAATTCAAAGTTTAAATTACAAAACATATATCAATCCAAAAATATCACTTAACAATCGCAAAATTTAAATAAATGACACACGTTTACAACTCACGCTACAAAACAAATAAATTTGGAGTTTTAACAATTAACATCAAAAAGTCAAAGTTGTCTCATATCGAGATTATATTTTTGCACCAAATCCTATCTTCAGACAGTACTCCAATATTACACAATTGTCATTGAGATTACACACGAATGTTAGGAACTAAAAAGTGTAATCTAAGTATGTCTTGGAAACATGTTCTTTGAAGTGTTGAAGAAGGGTCACCTTGTAATGGGTTTTTAATTTTTTTTTAAATATGTGTATAAACCGACCGATTTAGTCAAATACCGGTCAGTTCACCGATTTTGACTGGTTATGATACTTGCCCAGTTCAACATCTGTACTGTACCGATTAGGAGTCCGGTTCGCTGGTTTTTCAGTCGAATCGACCGATATGGTACGGTTTTTACATCATTGATTTGAGTAGATAATTTCTTCTTCTATGAGCTTAATTTATCCTTTTGTATATTTATGTTTGGTTACCATGACAATGTGTACCTAAACCTATTCCTTGTTGAAATTGAATGTAATATTTACTTGATGTATACATTCAAATTAATACTTATTTGTTATGCTTTGATTATTATGAGTTATTTATGTGCTTGATTAATGCATACTTAATGTTTATATATTTTTGGTATGATTGTGTACTTGTGAATGCATGAAGGAACTCTCATTCTAAATTCTGAATATAATAGTTCATCATATTGATAAAATTGCTAGACATAGATTTATATCAATATGTCACATTTTGCAAGTTGTTGATATAGTTGCTAGAGATGAAGCTATTTTGACAACTAAATAACTCTCAAATTTGTTAACAAAGTTGTTAGATATAAAGCTATGTTTGCGGTTCATAAATCTTCTTATTATTAATATAGTTACTAGATATACAACTACATATGAGATGCTAATATGACTAAAACATTAATGATTAGTACCATTGAGGTGTTGCATTCAAATCTGAATATCATAAGTATAGTTGTTTGACATAGATGTATGTTTTTGTGGATCATAATTCTCTATCTTTTGAGTAGAGTCGCTAGACATAAAGACTTATTTCTGAACTATTAATTTGACAAAGTTATTAATATATAATACTATTCATGTCCCATATTGTTTTTGAAAGAATAATAGTTTATAAATACATGTTGTTGAATGAAGTGTACGTGAATAATCTAATCTCAACATCTTTATTCCAATAGTTTTATGAAATCATTTAGTTAGTTATTAACATAATCAAACAAATCAAACTTATAAAAACCCACTAAGAACAATAATCTTTGATTGAAAAACTGGTACCGAAAAAAGTTCTTGTGGTTTCGACAAAGACTTTTTAGTGAACTAATATATGAATACTTTAGAAAAAAATCAATTAATATAAAACTTTGAACAAAGTTCTATAAAATTAAATACTTCAAATAGTCTTATAAAAAGGTACTATGGAGTCTATAACAAAATTAGCAAAACCACACCACTATTGAAATACTTCAACCTAGTTAAAAAATAGTTTTTTTTCGATGATACAGGTTTTGTAACTGTTATTGTACTTTTATATAAATTTAATAGTGTAGAATTGGTTGTACCTAAAGTACGCTAACCTTTCCTAACTTAGAGCACGGACTAATAAATGAAGCATTAAATAAATATAATTTTTATATGAGTGTAAAATGTGTAAAGATTTAGCTAATTGCATTTCATCATCTACTATTTATTTAGATTACTTTTTTAAAAAAGTCACCAACAATCAAATATTATTGATGAGTTATGTAAGGACAATATATAAAACTCATATACAGTTAGTGTATACATCCTTTTCTTTTTTGATATATTATCACTATAACATTTATATATGAGTTTAAAATCTATGAATTGTTACTGTAAAGTTTTTGCACTTTTAGCTTATCGTCCATCATTGGTTTATATTACTTTTGTTTCTGAGTCAATGATAGTTAACATATGAATGATTGATGATTTTTTACAATATAAACAACATTTACATTATCAGTATATATATATATTAAATCATTTATATATTATTAATTATTTAATGACATAGTATTATGTTATAGGTAGTATTTAATTCTCACCACACTTAAAAAAGTTACATGTATTAAAGTCTACTATTTCTAACACAAAAAATTCACACGATAGAGACAACAAAATCATGCAAAACAAAAATAAATGACAATGGACCATTTTTAACCACAACAACAAAATACATATCCCCAACATCATCAATCTCCATACCATTTTAACATTTTTTATTTACATGCATCCCCTCCTTCCTCTTCCATTACTTTTCTTCAATTAAAAAAACCAACTCTCTTTATTAGGGTATCAATTCTCTCTAGTAATGGATAATCAGATACTAAAATGTCAGGGTATAATAAGTTTAAGAGAGTAATATTTATACACTAGCAGTCTAATTTTTTTTATACAGTCAGTATATTATTTAGAATTATTTTAAATTACTTTTATCGTGTCAATAATAATTGAAAAATAAATGATAGATTATATAATAATAATATAAAAAATTCCTATATTGTCAATGTATATACTTTTCTTTTAATGATTTACAAAATAAAATATTTATAAATAATTTAAAATTTAGATCCTCAAATTTTCTTGAAAGACAAGAGTCACCATCCCGTTGAGTAACAAACCCTCTTTTTGGTTCCACATCTTTCTCCAACCCGTATGTGTGATTGTGCCAGAAGATATGATTGATCAGAAAAATATTTAATAATTATATTATAACCTAAATAATTTTTTTCAACCAATCAGAGGTGATGGTACATTGGCTGACACAAGAAGTGAGATAACAGATGTGCTTACCTTTTCGTATCACCAAGAATATATCCTCATATTGGGTAATGAACTAATCAATTTTGAATTACGTGACTATCATTCTCAATAAGTGTCAATCTGAAACTTTTTCCTAAAATTACACGTCGTACCCAATCCTCTATTACAATGTGGATTCCTCTTATTCTCCCTCCCTGATTTGCATGAACGGTGATCCTTCTCCCTCTTCCATCTCAGCCGTCAGATTTAATTCTCTCTCTGATTTTTCCAAATCAAGTTAACCTCAAAATCCAGACATGAGTGAACAGATATAGTAACTAACTGTCATAAAATTCAACAAACACTGCCTCACTCATTTACTTCATCTCCTTCTCCTTCTCCTTCTATATATCACTTTCCATTTTCCAATAATACCCTTGGTGGTTTTGTTTGGTAAATTATGCACATTCATCGTTGAAATGGGTTGCGGTGGCTCCAAGGCGGAGGAGTCTCCGTTAGTTACCCTCTGCCGGGAGCGGAGAGATTTCCTTAAAGCCGCGTCGGAGCAACGATATGCTCTTGCTGCAGCCCACGTCTCTTATTTTCACTCCCTAAGAGATATCGGCGACGCGCTGCGTAAATTTGTCGATAACGATCTCATCATTGCCACCGCCTCCTCCACCACTTCCTCGCCGCGACTCACATTACCCTCCGACGAAGGAAAACCACACAAGAAGAAAAACCACTCCTCTTCTTCCACTTCAATTTCTCACGTAGTAGAAGAAGAGATCGAGGGCTCTCATTTGAACTTGTCTTCCGGGTCGGATTTTTCTGATTCGGGTCACATTCATGTCAAAGATAGCACCGGACACGTGGCATCTGAACCTTCTTCTTCTTCTCCTTCTCCTTTTGGTTATGAACATCGAGATTTTGAAGATTGGAACCAACCTCAAACTTTTGCTTACTACATGAAAAGATCAGCTCCTCATGGAAAATCAATGGTGTATCAAGAGCCAGAGAATCATGTAGCTTCTTCTTCACCGTATGGGTATCAGAACGGTGGTGGATATGGGTACCAGAACGGTGGTTTCTTTGGGTTTCAGATTGGTTCTTCGCCGCCGCCGCCGGTGAGGGATTATGGGTTTTATTCTCAGCCGGGGCCGTCTAACACAACTCCTTCTCCTCCGCCGGCACCGCCTTCGCCGCCGAGAGCCTCGGCGTGGGACTTCTTTAACTTGTTTGACAGTAACGAGAACGGTTACCAGCCGGGTTATCTTAACGGGTACAGGTCGAATACGAGTAGCCCGGATTCGAAAGAGGTGAGAGAAAGGGAAGGGATTCCTGAATTGGAAGATGAGACTGAGAATGAAGTGGTGAAAGTGAAGCAACAAGTTGGTAATGTTAACAAGAATGAGAAGAATAAGAAGAAAATTTATATGGAAAAACATTCTAGAGAGAGAGATTTTGGTGAAGGTAGTTCTAATTCTAAGGCAGTGCCATTATCACAAGAACAGAAACAAAGCAGTAGTGAGGGAAGTTCCAAGACAGTGAGATTCCATGGCAGTGATGATGATAATCATGATGATGTTGATGATGATGATTCTTCGCTATCAGTTTCGGGTCATGAGGAGATTAAGATTAAGAGCAGTCCTGATTCGGTTATTTCGAAAAGCTCTCTTAAAGAAGAGCGAGGGCGAAAGAAAGGGGTGAGTTTTGAGGTTGATGAAGTGCCTGTTGTGACAATGGTGGATGTTGAGTCTTCAAAGTCGAGTAGTATTACCACTTTGTCTGCTCACGGTACGAGGGATATCCATGAGGTTGTTGAGCAAATTAGAGATGAGTTTGAGACTGCCTCTAATTTTGGAAGAGAGGTTGCTGTTCTGCTTGAGGTTTACAAACCTCCTTATCACTCCAGGCTTGCTGCATTAAAAGGTATTGATCGACATTTTTATCTCCTTAAACTTGATCACAATGTTATGGACACTGGTTGCGTGTCGGACTATGTTTATGTAATCTTCCATGGTCTCAACAAAATTTGATAGCATTGAGAAGAAGCTATTTACTAAAACAGTAGTGGTTGCTAGTGTTACTAACGTATATCTTATGCTGAGTGTTACTGATTATATTGAATGCGTGAGTTTACTCCCTCTACAGATAATTACTGTGCGCAATCTTGTTAATATAGACAGGCTGTGCTAGAATGTATGACAAATTCATAACCAAGTTGAATAAGTATAGTTTTTCTTCTTTCAACTATGCACCCCTGGGGTTTATATTCCAATAGTCCAGCTTCCTTGAAATAAAATTTTTACTGCATGTTTTAGCCGGGGTTTTGTTGATCATCTTTTCTTTTTTTAATTTTTATTCTCCATGCTATTATTTACAGTTAGTCCACTACCATCTTGTGAATATTAGTTAACAGATTTAATGTCTTGTTATGTCTTCATATGCAGTAATCTTTTCCAGAATCTTGCAGATGGTAGCACCTTCCAGTCTACCTTCGCATCCTCCATCTAGACCGCCTATACAATTGTCTTCTAAGGCAATGAGATTGGCAAAAGCATATTGTGGGGAACCTGGGAAAGACTACAAGACAAACCCTGAAAACATTTCATCCACATTGGAGAAACTTTATGCATGGGAAAAGAAATTATATAAGGAAGTTAAGGTATTGAAATTAATCAATAACATGTACTGTTTGATGTTAAGGTATATCAATGGTCAACATAATTTTGTATATAATATCATACTTCTTGGTTCATTTTAAGTTGTGCTTTATATTCATATATTTTTAATGATCTCAGGATGAAGAGAAGTTACGAACTCTTTATGAGAAACAATGCAAGAGACTCAAAACATTGGATGACCGAGGAGCTGAATCTAGTAAAATTGATGCCACTGAGGCATCAATAAGAAAGTTGCTGACAAAAATCAACATTTGCATCAGAACAGTTGAAAGTATATCGGGGAGGATACACAAATTGAGAGATGATGAATTGCAGCCTCAACTTGCCGAATTGATTAATGGGTATTGCTTCACTTATTCACTGTGCTAAATATCTGTCAGTGCTAGGTAGTAATTTCTTACCGGAAAGATATAATTCTGATAAGAAAATATGTCCAAAGTACAATTTGTTTGGCAATCTCTGATTCTCTTCCCCTATAAGGATTACACTGAATATGCATTACGCAATCATATATTGATGTTTTTGTTGTTCAGAGCCACCAAAATTTGAAGTTTCACATTATTGATTTGAAGTCTCTGTGTGAATTTGATGAGTTAATTATCTAATTGTTATCAATTTTTCTGTCTTAAAGAGTCGAGCAAAACCCTGTTTTGTTCTCCATGATGCTTCAATTTACATTATCCCCCACATTCAATTTCACTAGTTTAGTCCCTCAAAGATATGATTTGGCTAAATGCTACTCCTCTGTCCATCTAAGCATGAGAAATCCCTAATGGAATGTCTAAGTTTACAAATTAGTGCCTTGCTTTCTCCGTGAACGCTAATATTGGAGTCCAGCTGGACATAAGAGGCTTCGAATGGCTCCTGGCGAGGTGCTTAACATGCCAACTCAGACATTCCGTTCAGGATTTTTATTTCAGATGGACAGGGAGGTGACATTGAGCCAAACTATATCATTAAGGGACTAAATTGATGAGAAATAGGCTTCACTGACAGTGATTATGTCTCGTCAAGTGGAAGTGGTTGAGGACTTGTTTACATCATTATTATTGTTCATATTAGCCTTTTTTTTGTTTTGGATGGCAAAATCCAGTGTCTTCCAACATTGTTGAATTATTTTCTGGAGTTGGTTGTTAAGGAGCTTGGTATCTCAGTTTTCTATTTTCTTCATTTGATGAGCAAATTTTGTTGGCAGATTGATAAGAATGTGGAAATTCATGCTCAAATGCCACCAGAAACAGTTCCAAGCAATCATGGAGAGTAAAACCCATTCTCTTAGGATTAACACTGGTTTACAAAGAGATGAAGGTTTGACAGCCATCCTAGAGCTTGAAAAGGAGCTTCTGAATTGGTCCAGTCAGTTCAACAATTGGGTTAAGACTCAAAAATCATATGTTGAAAATTTAAACCAGTGGCTCATGAGGTGTCTTCATGATGAACCTGAAGAAACAGCTGATGGTATTGCCCCTTTCTCTCCGAGTAGAGTTGGAGCTCCACCAATTTTCATAATTTGCAATGATTGGCATCAAGCAATGACTAGAATTTCAGAAAGAAGGGTGGCTGGTGCCATGCATGAATTTGCACAAAAATTACATGAGCTATGGGAGAGGCAAGATGAGGAGCAACGCCAGAGAATCAAAGCAGAGTTTCTCACAAAGGACTTCGAGAAGCAGCTTAGAACGTTACGAACAGAAATAGGTAGCTCAGAACATGAGCATGATAAAGATTCAAACAAGACTGCATTGTCGAATTCTCCTTCTGATGGTGTTTCACCACTAGATGATCTAAAGGTAGATTTAGATTCAATGAAGAAGAAATTGCAAGAAGAGAGGGCCAGGCATAAAGAAGCCATTAAGCTTGTTCGTGATGCTGCTTCTAATAGTTTGCAAGCAGGTTTAGTTCCCATTTTTAAGACATTAGAAAGTTTCACTTCGGAGGTGGTGAAAGCTCATGAGCAAGTCAGGCTTCAAAACAATCAAGACGCTGGAGACTCCTAGAGATGCTTCCTATTTGGTTTCTTTTGACATGATGAGATTGGATTTCCTAGTGGCATTGAAAATTTTGTAACTAACCACCAGTTTTGCAGCTAGTTAATCTTACTGCATAAGAAAGCACCTCTTGGAATACCTAATTGAGGTTTGCTTTGAACAAGTTTCCGGGGCTTCGATGTCCAAATGTCGGGAATGGTCATCCTGAATCCACCTCCTCTAACACTCATTCTACAGTTAGGTAAAAACATTTACAGAAAATTCATTCATTGATTGATTGCTCATATGTATTTGTATATGTTGTTGCATATGCCTAGATCCTAGGAGTATGATCTTATTAGGGAGCAGGGGATGTTAGTAGAATTTTCAAAAAATGGTCTAATGAGTTAAAGTATGCTATAGTTTCCTGCAATCTTGATTTCTTCCCTCTTCTTTAATAGCTATTGTCATTTTATTTAAGCCACATCGATATGCCCAAAAGCTGGTAGTTGGCATCACTTAGTGAAAAATATCAGTGCATGACATCAGTTTTCTTGCAACTTTCTTGTCATGCAATATGATACTCTCAGGACACAATCTTGATGCATAAAACTAGTTATGCCAGTTTAAATCTTGTTTAAACGTATCAAAATTCAAAAGACTCTTGCTTAAATGTTTTCAATTCTCTCAGAAGTATAAGTTAATCAAAAGATTATCTCTGCTGCACTCGTTTGTTCATGGAATTTCCATTAGAAATTTAGGATAGCTATTAATTGGAGTGCAATTTCTTTTACTTTTAGTGTATGTGGTACTCTACGTCCAGTTCTGATACACAACCTAGCATCTCCAACCCATATTTAATACCCTCATGGTAAGGGTACCTTCTGTTTGTTTGTGAAGTCATCTTAAGCTTATTTCTTTAAAAACTAACTCAACATTTGAAACATAATTTATGTAAAACATCATGCCGAAATTTAATCAAGCCGACCACACCTAATAATACGAGAAAAATTGGTTGTTGTTGTAACTCAACATTTGAATAGTTAACATTTTTCTCATACACTAGTGGTTCACATATTAATCTCAACAGTTTATTAATCTACCATTTATATTTTAAATTTACCCAAATGAGAAACCCAATTTTTTTGGTTAACGTATATGCTAGGTGGAATAGACTTGTAATTTATCTCCAACAATGAATTGCTAGTAAGCAAGTATGCTTAGGCTTAACGGTTGGACTAAACCAGGCTGGAAATGAGTCGAACCAAGCCGAACCAGAACTCAGCTCGGTTTAGCTCGGTTCAGCTCGATAAGGATTGGTTCGACTCGAAACTTGACTCGAATTCAATACGAGTTATTTTTTAGCTCGAGTTCAGCTCGATTAAAGTTCACAAACTATTCGATTCATTTCGAATCGTTAATTCAGACAACTTAAATAATTAATTAAAATTTGAAAAATAATGCAAAACGTCTTATATATAAATATAATCTTGCTTATATATATATATATATCATAACATTAAATATAAAAATAATGTATGAGTCATAATAAATATAAAATTTAGTCTATATATATATATCGAGCAAACTCATGAACCTAACAAGTCGAACTATATTCAACTCAAGTTCGACTCGTTTATTTAACGAACTCAATTTCTAGCTCAAGTTCAACTCATTTGGTTCATGAACCAAGTTTATTGAGCTAACTAACAAATCAAATTTCGAACGAATACCAAATTGGTTCGGTTCATTGTCAGCCCTAATATGCTCACAAATGTAGCACATGGGCTTAGAAAACAATCTTTGCCACAACCTCATTCTTGTTCTCATGACTATTAATTGAAAAATGTTTAAATTTCCTATTCACACACATGAGTCAATATTTTTAAAAAAATGCTCATTTTTTTAGTTTTGACAATGTAGAAAACCAATGTTTTTCCAACCAAAACTAGAAATTTTTGTTTGTCCTAAAATTAAAAAGAATCTTTGGTCAAATAATGAAATAAAATTAATTTGTCAAAACGTGTAATGAAGTTAAATGAAAAAGTTTACAAAATTAAAAAGAATCTTTGACCAAATAATGAAATAAAATTAATTTGTCAAAATGTGTAATGAAGTTAAATGAAAAAGTTTACAAAATATTTTTTTACCGTGAGAAGTAATATAAAAAAGTTACATAAATTTTCTTTGACCAAATAATGTGACTATTTTTGTATAAAATCTTAATTTGATAATTAGTTTTTCCTAATTAGTAATACAAAATTAATTACTAATTTCATATTTTTTATTTGGCTCATATTAATACTAAATATAAGAGTAAGTTATACCTACATGGCCTAAGATTTAACTCAATCACATTCCCAACTCATTATACATATTTGAAACATAACAAACTTTCCTAAAGGTGACTGTAATAACATCCATCTTCCCCATAAGGATACTAGCGTAATATATATGTATATAAATTAGAAGTAATTTATATATATATATAAAAGATGGTTTCTCTGATAAGATTTTAAAATCTATGTACTATCGATACAAAAAAATTTATATTATAAATACATCAATCATTATTGATTTGTATTACTTTTGATTGACAGTTAATGATAATTAATATATGATTAGTGAATTATTTGTAAACATTATAAAAAATACTTACATTGTTAACATATACATATTAATTTTTTATGTAGGCGAGTATAATTTACATTAAATAGTGCAAAAGTTGACTTCAACATTTTAATTAATTTTTTTCCTTTCAAAATTCAAAGTTTGAAATTTTAATATGTGAGTGGAAAAGAAAACTTATATATATAAAAACAATCAATAAAATTTTATCAGTACATTAAAAGCTAATTTTAATTAAAATTCTGTTATATATTAGTAGTAAGGATTATTTTCATTTTTATTAATGAAGAAATAAATATTACAAAAAAATAAAAAAAATAGTAACATAATAATATATTTTTTATCTTTTTATACACACAAAAAAATTAATACTTGATTCACCATTAATAAAGATTCTTTTTCAGAAAAGTTATTGGATATTTCTAAGTTATTCTCCTCATGTCTGACAGGAGCAATCCAATTACATTGTGCCACGCAAGAGAGAACGCGCACGTGGAAAGCGTAGAGTCGTCGTGTCCTACGTAAAGTCCAGGAAAAAGAAAACACATGCTGACGTGTTCCCTCTTTTCACTCACGTTCGTCTCATTCCATTTCTACTCTCATTCACTCACTACAAAACCCTCTTCACATCTCACAAATACTCACACCAAAAAATTTCAAAACCTCTACAGAGGAATCGTTGCAATGGCGGTTAAGCTTTCGATATGCTTCCTCATCTACGCACTCTCTCTCTCTCAGATATTCGCTGATGAATCCGCGGAATCGAAGGAATTCGTTCTTACATTGGATCACTCCAACTTCTCTGATATCGTTAGCAAGCATGATTTCATTGTCGTCGAGTTCTATGCACCTTGGTATTGTTTCGATTATGCTCATTCTTTTGTTTTTCTTAATCTTTTCATATAGCATATGGCCCGTTAAGATTAAAATAAGATGATTTTGAATTCATCTAGAAAAACGATTTCTGTTGGAGAAAAAAAAAGTATATATGTCCTGATTGCGATTTCTACACACTGTAACTGCATCATCAATAATTCATATTTAATATTTTACACCAAAAGTGCATATTTACAACGAAAGTAGTACATATGAAGAAAAAGTCTGTCATGCAGTAACTATATATAAATATTTACGAAGTGCATTAATATGACATAATTTCTGTTTTTATCTTTTATGTATATCAAAAAATCTATTTTGTGTTTGATTATCATCATGGGGATTACTTTTAACAAAAGCTTTTTCCTATGAGTGATTTTTTTATTTGTTAAAATTAGTTTTATCGTGCGAAAAAACTGAAACAGTGTCTACTCTGAATGTAAAAGTTCATTTCATGAAGGCATAATGATTTGTTGGCTATATTAGTAAATTGCAGTTTTATTTCTCTTAATTATCAGTAATTAATTTATTTTGTTTAAATCTTTCTAGGTGCGGTCACTGTCGGAAGCTTGCTCCAGAGGTATTATTTGTTCACTTTTTATTTTATTTTGTTTCCATTGAATGTATGCAGTTTGATTAAACAAATGCTGATTTGCTATCATATTTATTTATGCAGTATGAAAAGGCTGCTTCTGTTCTGAGCAGTCATGATCCTCCAATTGTTTTGGCTAAAGTTGATGCCAATGAGGCCAACAACAAAGATCTTGCAGCTCAATATGGTGTTCAGGGATTCCCAACAATCAAGATTCTAAGAAATGGGGGAAAGGATGCTCAAGTATACAAAGGCCCTCGTGAAGCTGATGGTATTGTGGACTATTTGAAGAAACAAAGCGGTCCTCCATCTGCTGAAATTAAATCTGCAGATGATGCCACTGCTTTCATTGGTGAAAACAATGTTGCTATTGTAAGTGGCTAATGATTGTTCTTTTACTTTATTATTCTATAAGTCGTATTATTATTAGCCTTGAATCTTATTTTCCTATGTTTTCCAGGTTGGGATTTTCCCCAAATTTTCTGGGGAAGAGTTTGAGAACTTTATTGCAGTAGCAAAGAAGTTGCGTGCTGAGTACGACTTTGCCCACACCTTGGATGCCAAACTCCTTCCACGAGGAGAATCATCAGTGTCCGGGCCCACAGTTAGGTTATTCAAGCCATTTGATGAGCTTATTGTTAACACCCAGGTAATGATGATTTCTGTAGATTGATTGCTCCATCTTACATATTTTAGTGTTTTTATCTCACTTGGCTGTATATAGTTTTCTCATGGTTGTCTCATGCTTGTAGGATTTCAATGTCGATGGTCTAAAGAAATTCGTTGTAGAAGCTAGTATCCCCGTTTTGACTGTCCTTAACTCTGATCCAAAGAATGCCCCTTATCTTGAAAAATTCTTTACCAGTTCTCGTACGAAGGTAATACACTATCTATGCCAATTCTGTTCCTTTAATGTTATGCTGTAGGGTTCACCTTAATCTTACTGTTTTAGCAGTATTTTGTACTTGTTAATGAGTCCCTCCTTCAATTAGTGCCCTCCTCATGAGTTTATTACCATTCTGAACATCATGGCATTTTCCAAAATTTGCTTGATTTCCCTAATTTTTTATTATTTTTTACTTCGTTTCCCCTGCATTTTATCTTGTCTCCCAGAAATCTAAATTTAGATTTTGAATTTGGTAGGCAATGTTCTTCATTGACTTCAATGCTGAAGGTGCTGAATCTTTGGAATCAAAATACCGTGAAGGTGCTGAACTATATAAGAAAGACGGCATAAGCTTTTTGATTGGAGATCCTGAAGCTGGTAAAAGTGTCTTAGAGGTGTGTATTGCATAATGTAACATTATGTTGTTATATTCTTTGCTTAATATCAATCTTTTACATTATGAATGGCTTGTCTTGGCAGTATTTTGGAGCTAAGAAGGACCAATTACCTTTAATTCTCATACTACAAGATGATGACAAGAAATTCGTTAAATCCAATTTGAAGGCTGAGGACATTTCAACTTTTTTGAAGGATTACAAGGTGATGCTTGTTTCTTTTGCCTGCTTTCACTTTGGTATTTATTTTACTAGAAGTCTGGATATATAGTCTGGTTAACTCTTTAACTTCAAATATTTTATTATGGCTGTTATTTGTAACTGAGATTGTTTTTTACCATATGCCCCCCCATATTTCAGGATGGAAAGGTTGCACCACATGTGAAGTCTGAGCCTATTCCGGAATCTAACAATGAACCTGTTAAGATAGTAGTTAGGGACAATCTTCAGGACATAGTTATCAACTCTGGAAAGAATGGTATACTTCATTGCTTCTTCTATCTGCTTTTATTCCATTAATTATCATATAAATTTTGCTCTAATTAAATAGTGTTTCTAAAGTAATTATGTTCCCCGTATTGATTGACAGAGCATTGTAGTCCAACTGCCATGATGAAATAATGAATGAATCCTTGTAGAGTTCTTGTAATATCAACCATTACATCTTAGATACAATTTTACCTCATTTCTAGGACTGCCAAATTTCCCTTTCAGTATTTTGTATGCCATCAATCCTTTGCTGTGATCCTTGGTTTTTGGTATAATTTACATGCAGGCATGCATCACTTGTGTTTAGTGGTGTGTCTTGATCTTATAGAGTTAGAATAATATAACTAATAACACACACTCCTTGCAGTTCTTTTGGAGTTTTATGCTCCCTGGTGCAGTCATTGCAAAAATTTGGCTCCAATATTGGATGAAGTTGCTATCTCATATGAAAGTGATGCTGATGTTGTTATCGCAAAGCTGGTAAGAAATGTATCTAGTTTTCAACATTGTTCATTCGTTTGAAAATAGTCTCTCAGCTTGTGGAGATAAGGCTGTGTATATCTATCCTCTTCATACCCCATTAAGTGGGAGTCTCATACATGGGCATATTCAGCTTGATAACTCCTAAACTGAATGTGATTGGGTACAAAAAACCATGTCGCATGACTCTATGTGTGCAGACTTTAATAAATGCATTTTAATGAACTACGTTTATTTTTGTGCTAAAATTTACTCTGCTCATCATATGTGTCACCTTCTAGGATGCAACTGCCAACGATGTCCCAACTGAGACCTTTGATGTCCAAGGCTTTCCAACTTTGTACTTCAGATCATCAAGTGGAAAAGTGTCCCCATACGATGGCGATAGGACCAAGGAAGCCATCATAGAATTTATTGAAAAGAACCGCGATAAACCTGCTCAACAAGAACAAGCAAAAGAAAAAGCAGAAGAGAAACCTGCCCAGAAAGAACAGGAAAAAGATGAGCTTTAAAGGTAACTATTTGGGCATGTCATAAGTTTCGCAATCTGATTCTAGTGAACACTACACTTGCAGAGTTTCTATTAACATATTGATATTTTTTGCCCCATGCAGGAAAGGAACGGTTCCTTCTGGAGCACACTTAGTTAAATGTAGGATCTACAATTCTACATCACTATGTAGCTCTAGTGAATCTTAATTCCAATGTATACCTTTATCTTGTTGCTTTTCTCTTAGTGATGTTTTTCTTAATAAAACGGGAGTTTTTGTTTGGCGTAGTTGAGTTTAGCAGTGTAAAAGTGGCGGTTGTTTATCCTCCCCGAGTTAAATTAATACAGATCATGAATGAATTTCCCGTTTCTCTAAACATATGTGTCCTTTATAGTGTTTATACAGCATTTCAGTTTTAGACTCAATAATATGAATAATTGAATTGATCATACACGATAAAGGATGCATGGTTCACCAACCCAAAGCGGTGTAACTGGATCCGAAGAATTCAGGACCACAACAGTTTTCGACTTCATAATTGTTCGTCTCGGCTAACTAAAATTAGACAGCATTTTCTCGGCTATATATATTCTAACATAGCCACGGTCAAATGCTTGAAGTTTAAAGACAGTAACTGAACAGATTTAGACAATTTACTTTAGGAAGCGTTGTCTAATCTGCACCTTACAAATCGTGAAAGATCATGCTGTATAATGATAGAGACAACCAACTTCAATCATTTCCACACTGGAAAATGATATATTCTCCTACTACATCCTCCTACTTATCCTCCTGGGAATATAATATAATACTTTATTTATTAATGATTGGTTTATAAGGACATGTGTCATTTCCTTGTAGGTAGAAAGATTAATATGATGATTTAGTAGAAGGATATAACATTATTCTTGAATAAATTAATATGTATAATTGGTTGGAGATACTATTGGTGCATGAATAAAGAGTATATAATTATATTACTTTATTTGAGAATTTATTTCATTAAAGAAAGGCATAAAATGAAATACATTTTTTTCTTTTCATTTATTTATAAAAATCTTTACAAATCCTCCTATAAAATGATTTGTTATATATTCTCTTATTACTAGTATGTCGTATTTGTCGACTCGCGTTCTTATTTATAATATTAAATATTAATTTTTTATTTTAGCAAATTAGAATGTTTTTTGTTGGAAACTTTATGTTATAATTTTTGTATTTATTATAATATTCAACTTAAAGTGAGATGTATTAATATAGTTATTTAGGATTATATGATTTCATTATAGAAATAAAAGAAAATAAAATCGTGGTAGTTATTTCAAATTTTGACATTATATATATAGTATAAATTAATTATAAGCGAAAAGTGTTAAATTCTAATCATTAACACTCATGTGTACAATTTTAAAATAAAAATAAAAGGAAGTTCATATTTTCTTGGGTACATTGGAAATAATAAAGAAATAAAAATATGAGATAGAGATCCAATTTTAAAATCTGAACCGCTTTAGGAGACACGAAGTTCCAAACTTGAAAAGGGAATAATTTCCCGTAATAAGCTTTATTGAATTATAATGAGCTTTATTGTTTTAGTTTCAAATATAATTTTGAATTTTGAACCAGTATAATATTTTTTGGATAATGTATAAATGTTGCACTAATGAAGTAAATGAGAAGTTATTGCTATGTGTGTGTGTGAAAAATAAGAATTGACTTGATTTAAGGAAACATTTATAATGACAATTTATAATTTACAAACATGTAATTTAGTAATGATATAAATATGTGGAATATTTTGTTGGATGAACAACAAAAGAAAAATCCTAGATTTTTTTTTACATTAAGATTTTATTTTACATTAAGATATTTTTTTATAAGATTTGTAGTTTGAATAAAACATTCCAAATTATATAAAAAAAAATGTGATTTGTTAGAATGATATATCATTGTTCATGCCAGTTAATTAGTCAATTTTTAAAACAAAATAAATCAAAATCACCTCAAAGTGATTTACTTTACAACATTATTCAACAATAAAAAAACGCATTAGCCATTAGGTAAATAAGTATACATGGACTTGATTGTTGGCAATATTAAATAACACTATGCACTCAGAATTCATTAAGCTCTTAAGTTAAGAGTTAAGACAATAACCATTATAGATATCTTAATAATAAACTACATAATATGCATCAACCACCCCATATAGTGTTTTTTAAGCCACCTCCAACCCTTTCATTTTTGGTCTTGATCTTTCTGGAGGGTCAGGAGAAATGGCCTTCCTTTTGCTAACACTATTAATGTTGTTATTACTAATGTTATCTTTGTTGATGATGAAATTGTCATTTTCTGAAGCTATAGAAGTGTTAGTTGATTCTTGTTCACAAGAATTATTATGGGATTTCATAAAATATGGCTGAAGCTTTTTCAGATCTGATAATTGAAGAGGCTTCAATAGAAATTCTTCTGCCCCTTCTTCTAAGCACCTATCAAGAAATGATGTTGTCAATTAAATGAATTTAATTAAACTGTTTGCTTTAATAAAATGTTTGCTTATCAGGGAAATGTTAAATAAGTAAAGAGAATTAGCATTTTCAACAACTTATATTACATGCTGATTCTGGAAGGTACATTTTCTGATGACATAACCACCACTGGAACATCTTTCCAAGAAGATCCCTGCAGCATGCAATGTCAGCAGAAGAAAGAGAGTTAAATAAATCAATAGATAAAAGAAAAAGGAGAGGAAAATGATTTTCTATGAATTGTAGCACTGTATGTATTATTAGTTTGTGATTGGTTGAAAAACATGAATTTATGGTAAAATTTTAATAATTAACTAATTTTCTGATTAGCTAATAAAACATGCAGTGACACAACTTGTGGGACAACAAATGTGCATAAAAAACTAACTATGTATGATTATGGAACCTTCAACTTTTCCTTTTCCTTTCCCTTTCTTTTTACTAAAAATGGCAATATTACTTATATAAAATAAGTTAAACTAATGTATAAAAAATCAACCAGGTCAGTTCTCTGCACTGATTCAAGTGAATGAGCATAATATAAATTCTAAAAATGTTGATTCATGTGGAAAGGAAAGTTTGGCATATTTTTGGGTCTGAATATGTACATGCATTGAACCTAAAAGGACGTAGGGAATTTCTGAAAGATATGGATGAGGGGAATAAGAATTGTGTTATTGACCTTGACTCGTTTAAGTAAATCATAGCCACTCATCCCAGGCATGCAATAGTCTGTCATTATCAAATTCACTTTCATTCCCTGCATTTCATAACATTCAACATTATTATTACATGAATGTAACTATTAAGGATATATTAATTTAGATTATCTAGCTACACTGGAAAAATATACAAAGTATGCACTAGAGTGAAGAATGAAACTTCACTGCACAACCAATCAGAATCACAAGATAATTGTATTAGGTGGTTTTATTGTGTCTAAAATTATCATTATAACCTAACCAATGTATGATTCATTGTAGTTAGATAGGTAGGTGCCACACATAAGAGTGGTGTAATAATTAAAAGAGAATGAGTCTCGGCATTGCTGCTTAATGATAAAGAGGTTACGATTTCAAACGTTGAAAACAAGCTATCTGCTTAGAGCATCTATCCTCCTAGATCCTATCACTGGGTCGGAGCTTCGTGAACTTGACCTTCCTTTTAGTGATGTAACTATCAATGGCCACCATGAGCTAGCAAAACCAAAATTGGTGACTAATCTAAAGCCTTTTCCCGTACCCTTTTTTTCCAAAAAAGATTTGAAGGAAAATAGAACACTAGACTAGGCAATGGTGAAACTAACATAAAGGAGTAGATCCGGTGCAATAAAAGAGTTTCTGCTTTTTTCCCAAATAAAGTTGTTTAGTTCATTGAATTGTATATATTTTTTTCCCTGATTTGATCAATTCTTGGTGATTAATAGTATTGGATCTGGAGGAATGAGATCAGTGAACATGACTCATTGTACATAATACATTTATATACATAATATGTAGTGAGGAAAAATAAAATTGGAAACTGCATGTGTACAATGTTATGGTTATAATACAATTTGCCTTCATTTGTAATAGTGTTTTATTCATCTTGTGCCATTTAATTATCGATTCAGTCCGTACGTATATGGTCTATGTATTTATTATACTATACAAAAATATATAACATGGAAATCATAGAAAACACTCTTACCATTGAACTGTGTTATTTGAGAAGGGAGAAGAACTTAAATAAAAGAATACTGTTATTAAATAAAATAATAGTTGTATCCTCCCACTTTGAGATAAAAAAGATAGCCCGATATAGGAGGCTCATTTGGTAGATATGTGGAAAGTAAAGGATATTTTTAAAATCTAAACACATAATCTATAAAACACAACCAAACAACCTTTTCGTTAAAACAAGTCTCACCCTATAGTGAGCAAAAAATTTGAGATATGTGGAAAAAAATCTTAATATATAAAGTCCAAGTAGAGCTAATAGCTTAACTCAAATGTAGTAAATAAATAAGGACCACACACTTATCTTGAAATGATTCACAAAGATGAGAAGGAGAACATTATAATACCTCTTCTTGTAATGGCTGAGGAAGAAGACAAGACGGTTCTATAGAAGTTAAGGACTTAGTATTATCAATGTCCTCATTCAAGCCAAGATACTTCAAAGCCTTGTCTCCAGAGTCCACACATGTAACTGCTTAACAAATCAAACACATAAATCAAGAAAACCATAAACCAAAAATTGAGAAGACTCACTTTTCTAAAAATGAAATAATTGAGATATGTAAAAATTACACAAAGGGTATCACAAAATACCCACCTTTGCATGAAGAACCTCTAAGGAGCCTCTCCAAAAGTTTCCTATCAATAACACTATCATCCACTGCTAATACATGAAAATGTTGTTGCTCTAGTTGTAGCTTTCTAGAATCCACAAGCTCCATTTCACTATTGTTGAGAACTAAGGTCATGAACGCAACAACACACTTAGCTTGTTGTATATATATATATATATATATAAGTATGTATATATATAGAGTTATTTAGTGAGAGAGAGAGAAATGTGATGAATGGGAATGTGAAATTATGGGAAAGGAAATGAGAGGTGGCATGTAATTATGTAGCCATAGCTTTTAATTTTGCTATAAGTGGGTGCATGAAAGGAAAACTGTGCTAGCACAGTGAGAGGGATATATATGTCGTTGTTTTAATGTGTGGACTTCATGTTCAAATCTTCTCCTTAGATTCTTTAGTATAATAACCGCATATAAATAGAGAAGACATGTTTTGAAGATATTTTATTTCTATACTAATCAGATTTTAATAAGTAATATAAAAATATTTTTTTGTTTGTAAATTTTTTATTTATTTATATATTAATATCTTATTGGTTTGGAAAATAAAATGAGAACCTATCATAACTTATGATTTCTGTTTCACCACACATTACTTGCTCTCTCTCTTTCCCCTTTCAAGTAGATTTTATTTGATATTGCTAAGTAAAAAGAAGATAGCGAAAATCTATGATATGTGTATGACATGGGGGTGAATTAATATTTTGTATCTCGGACGTAAATGTAATTGGATGTTATATATTTTATGAAGTGATGTTTTATGAGTAGGACACAATCTTGTCCAAAAATATATATATAAGGAAGGTGTTAATAAACTAGTTGTATATTTTATTTATGTTTTTATGTATATTAATAAACTAGGTGTTATTGGCTCATTTTGTTGACATTTTATGTACATTGTTAGATAATATTTGTTATTTTTTTATATAACATTTTATTGGTTCATATTCAATGGATTTTCCGATATTAAAATGTGAAGAGAATGAGAGATTTATAATTTTTTAGTCTAAATTCTTAAAATTTATTTATGTTACATATTAGTATCTCTAAGTAGATATCCTAACTCATCTAATTTATATTTGGTAGGCAGTGCCTAACAGTCTTTTATATTTGAATTTAATGATGTACAATAAAATGCAACAACTGTTCTAAAAAAAAAATATTTATTTTGATTTTATCAGCTATGAGTTTCAAGTTTGTAATTTTTTAATTACCAAAAAATCACTTTAGTTAATTATTATGTACTATTAAGTCAAATATTTTTTTGCTGATATAACAATGCAAAATTAACCGGTAATGTGAAATACTTTTATACTAACAAAATATTACAATTAAATCAGAAAATATATTCACATATGTCGGCTCTTGATTTAAACGTGTTAAATTTTGATGTGGTAGATAGTGCCTAATAAAAAAAAATACTTGATGATGTTGGTCACTTTGCACCCAAAATTACGCAAACAGCTATAACAAGATCTTCATGAAATCTCACCGAATATCACAAGAAGGTAAATGTGCTTACCTGAAATTGGACGCAATGTTGACATCTCTACAAATTTGTTTGAATTCAATTTCCAATTTAAATTTGGAAGAGTAAAAAAACAGGGCATAGATCTCCTCTCATTCAATTGTTCACTTTGGGTAAATAGTCACATCATAAAATCCAACAAAAGATTATCACACTTTTCAGAATTGAAGATGTCACCAAGAAAACAAATAAGAAATAATAGAGGGACCACCATTCATACAAGAATATCATACAATACAAACTACATTATATATATATAGTTAGTGTTTGTAATATAAATATTTTTCCTGGTACTCATTTTGAAAAAGTTTTGATGATTTTGTTAGAGAATAAAGTGTATGTTGGTAAGCTCGTGAGTGAGGAACTAAGTTATTTATTTCATCTACTAAAATTACTCGTTTTATTTCTTTTTAGTTTTTATAAAAAATGATTAAATAAGACATGTGTCATGATTTTAGTGGCTGAAGAAAATAACTAGTTTTTAACTTCTAGTTTGAATAGATATTTTATTTCATTCTTCTTAGTGGATATTGACATTTTCTATACATCACTTACTTATTTTTTTCTCACGTATTGGCAAAATATCTCGTCATCATATGTATAAAGAATTAATCATGGACTCTTAACAAATGTCTCTTCTAAGAATCAAACATTTGACATGGTTCAACTGTCGGACTTTGTACAAGACAGGTGGAGAGTACAGCCTCACATTTTTTCAAAGTATTTATGATAAGTATAATTTTCTATGTATACTTCAAAATACCAACAACAAAACTCAACAATAGAATAAGGATCCCTCTTGTACTTGAGAAGTGAGTACTACCAAAATAAAGAAAAAATATGAGATGGAACTTTTATTCTTTTATATATATTGAAATAACATTTTTGTCATTGAAAATAAAATGATGAAAAATAAGTATTTGTCTATTCAGTACTAGAGATGATTCTTGTTCTCAAGATCAACATTTCTACATGAGTTTATAGGCGTGGATTTTTTTTTATTATTCTATTTAAAACTCTCACCTCAAACTCTACGAGACTTCACCATTTTAAGTATCATGTGGGTCATTCTCCGCCTATGATATATATAGTTTCTCATAACTCTCCCATTCAAACCTCATTTGATTCTCACCTTAAAAATGTCTTATTTACTCTTTGTAAAAAAAATTAGTTTTACTTTTAAAATTTAGATATTCTAGTGATTTCATATATTGTTTATGTGTAAATATGGTCATGCGCCCCTAAAATTATGATCAAAATTCACTACTACATATTCAGATACTTGGTGATCTAATTAGTCTTTTTGATTTTTTTGTTCCTCCATCTATTCACACAAAAGTTTTGACAATTTTCCATTTTTTAAACCAATTGAGACTATCAATAAAAGTTGTTGTCTATGTAAGATTTAGATGGAAGTGTAAAAAAGGATGACAGAAGTAGTAAAGAGGACAAAAATAAATAAAGGTTGTGAGTTGGGACCAAAAGGGGACCCCACAAAGCAAATATTTGAAATCTTATGTAGGTCCAAGCAAATATAATCTTTTGTAGGACCCTAAACCCATTCCTCTATTGTGATGTATATAGATCTTTCAATATTTGGAATATGTTCCCATCAAGGTGTCCAAAGTAGAAATTTTTCCTTTAGGACTCGGTCATATCGTTCAAAACAATGTTTTCATACTAGAGTGGGGGACCCATTGTTGTCTGCCACGTGTATGTTTCTTTCATGTGTAGACATAATCATCATCTGACAAGTGTGGATAGTTTTTTAACGTGGGAACGCATGAACCGTCAGATCACATCACCATCATTAACCCGGTTCCTTAATTCTTACCGACCCAATACTTTCTTAGGGTGGCTACTAGCCTTGGCAATTAGGGTGGTCTTGTCCGCCCTGCCTATATTCACAAATGCCCACTAAAATTAATGTGGGTATGGGCATGCCCGTTTTATAAATAGAGTATGAAATATCGTGTATTGTCCGCTCTAAACATGGATATAGCGAGCTTGCGGACAGCTCTAAATTAAAGAAAAAAACTAAAATTGACATAGTACTTGAGATTATATGGATATATAATGTGACAGTAGGATTAAAAATACAAAACATAACATCTTGTTTTGCATAAACCGAACATACATTTAATTGGTAAGATAATATATTTTGGAAAATTGCCTCATGCAATCAAGTGGTGAGAATATGAATTACTCTTGTCATTCTTGACTCATCAAATTTCTTATTTTAGTGTTCATTGATGTCCATGGGCCGTCCTGCCCGCGCCATTTGAAATGCCTATTGACGGAAAATGTATGTTAGGCGGGCACTTTAGGGCGGATGAACACAATTTTCATGCCCCACCCAAAACACGCAGACGAGCGGGGCCCATGAGCTTTACCCAAATTGTCAATGATAGTCGCTACTGTATCAAAAAGATATATCATTTTGTGGCACTTGTTTTAATTGGTCGAAAAATATATATTTAAGTTTAAAATTTAAAAAAGAAAATATTTTTTGATCAATCAGAAAAAAATGATACATAGGATGACACATAATTTTTGGGATAAAAGAGATGCTTCCACTTTCTTATTGGTTAAACATGCAAAATATTTTGTCCACGTAAATTTTGTTAACAATGGACTAAAATAAACTTATATATTAAATATGGGAAAACAAATTGAGGAATATGTGATGAAAAATATGTGTAATGAATAAGTGTATAGTTGAAAAATAAATTAGAAATGTATAACTACCACAATGTAAGCACCCTCTGCATTCAAAGAAAAATTTCATTATTAGACACTAGAGTACAAAAGCAGTTGTTAGCATAGTAAGTGGAGGCAAACAATACAAAATCAATTATAAATAGACAAATAGTTGACAATGCAAATTATATTTTTATGTATAAAGGGATTTATACCTAACCTCCTATTACCTGTGACCAAAAGAGCCCATAAATAGGACATTGACCAATTTATTTGACCCTTCAATCAAGTCAAGAACTTGTGAATCAGACATGATATATGGAATGAGCATCACTCAAAATAATAATGACAAATTTAAGATAGAACATTTCAGGCTTACCAAAATTTGAGTAAAATTTTAAGAGAGAACATTTATTACTTTATGAATTATGATTGGGCAGATTAGTCGTGATTAAACAATTACATATAATATCAAATGTGTTTATCTAGTGAGGGAAGACTTGTAGATCCTTAAAAAAAATTAAAATTTTAAATATTTAATTATTGTGAGTGATAGTTGTTGAGAGACAGTCATAAACCTTGAAAAATATTAGTTTCTTATTCAAAATGTGATAAAATACGTTTGATAGTGCCAAGAAAAAAGCTCATATGTCATTTCACTAATAATGAGAGATTAATCTGCAAGCCACCATTTTCTTGGGATTTACTTAAAATATACTATTATAAAAGTCTTATATTCTCTATTATTAAAGTGGTGGTGAGAAACCAATAATATATATTATATCCAAATCTCTAGTTAGATCTTACACAAAATAGAATTATTGAATGAGTCTCATGCCTATATGTATTAGTGTTTGTAATCCATATTTTCTAATAATGTTTTGATAGTCGTTTAACACTCTTAAAAATATAGATACCGTCGAATTATATTAAAAAATTTTGTCTTTTTTTCTTCTATTTATTCTCTTTACTTTATTTAATTGTTTGTACTAAATGTTAAGCCAGCAAGACCGCACTAACATTCCCCTAATAAGGGTATACATCTGGTGTTATACAGTTTGTGTCACTTCATGTACCATAAACTTATGATTGGTCAGAAAAAATATATTTAAATTAAAATTTAATTATTAAATATTTTTTTAACTAATTATAAGCCTATAACACATGGAGTGGTATAAACTATGCGATATCAGATATGCACCCCTAATAGGATCTCATACTTAATTCACCCAATCTTTATCCCACCACATACAAAATTTCTTTACACGCTAATTAAAATAGCTAACACCTATTTTGGAATTAGAAAAAAAAGACAAAGTAGTAGATAAGGAAGTTACTTAACACTGATACAATTAAAAAACATTACCTATCATCAAAATAAAGGTACTTACCTTCTCACCCTATAGTTTCCTCCTAATAATGTTAGCTGCAAATAGCAAACACTCATTGGATTCACACCAATAGGAAGTCTCAAATACATTAATGGAAAATGACCCGATTCCAAATTGCAACAATAGACCCCTCCTCCAGAAGGCTTTGTTTGAGAGTGGGGTTTTGGAGAGGAATAAAAGGGAAGATATGACTTTTCAAAGCCTTCCCCTTGTTTGAGAGGTGGATCAAGGAGATGAGAAGGTTTTGGAATGTCTCTCAAACCTTCCAAAACCCTCCACGTGTCTATTTTTAAAATTATCTCAATTTGGGTTTTTGGAGATAAAATATGAAAATAGCTAAATATGTTTAGTAATAATATATAATTACATATTATTATCCATTTCTCATTGTTAATTACATTTTTAAGGGAAAATAAAAAATATTTTTACATTATCATTAGTTTATCATCTTTCATCTAAATTTCATATTCCGAAACAAGAGATATGATTTCCTTCTTTTTTCCTTCTCTTCCTCCCACTGAAGAACCCTTTGATCATTCTCATTCCCTTTTCCTCCTAACTCTAAAAAAAAAAAAAAGCCTAAAACACCTCATACACAATTCATTCTATTTTAATTCCACTTTTGAGATAGTCTAGAAATTCAATATTAACTCTTGGTATAATCTTTAGTACATAGTTTTCCATGTTAATCTTGACATCATTATACAAATAAGAGTAAATTACACTGACATCCCTTAAGTTTAAGTAAAATTACACAAATCACTCTTATGGAGCTAATCAGTATTTTTTATCCCTTAATTACAAATAAGAGTAAATACAAATAAGAGTAAATTATACTGATTTTAAAACATATGCAAATCACCCTTAATTACATATATACATGACACTGACTATCCATGTAATAAAAATAAATGCAATTTCTTAAACAAAAATAGTGACAGGTGTAATTAAGTCAAACAAAATATGGTATATCGTATAAACAAGTTCAAATAATATAAAACTTAATGTATATTCATTATGTTTTATTCGTTACAAACTGCATCAATCAGTCTAAGAAGATGTTTAAAGTACTCTCATACTATATTATAACTAACCAAAATAATAAATAGACGTTGACTCTTATATTATTTGAATTTGTTTTCACAATATATCATATTTTGTTTAACTTAATTACATTCATCAGTATTTTTTATTTAAGAAATCACACTTAAAAATCTCATGGAGGTAATCAGTGTAATGTATATATACATATAAATATAAATGATTTATATAGGTTTTTAAAAAGGTTAGATAAGTTGTGTAATTTCAATAAAACTTAAGGGGGTGTGAATATAATTTAATCTACATATAATTGAGAAATCGAATGTAGCCCCTTCAAACACTTTTCTTGTTTATACTACATGAAGTTTTATCCACACGGCATAATAATCATATTTAATATTTTGGGGAAAAAATATTATCATATTACATGTTTACCGGTATAAAATTTCAAAATATATAACATCTTAATATTGTAACCCACAAATAAATTTATAATTAATATAAAACTTTATTTCATAATCGAACAAATAGTATTAGATAACGCATATGAGATGAAATTAGTTACAAGAATTTAATCTAGTAGTGTAAGATTCTCCATCCTAGTATAATAAAAAATAACATTTATTCGGAAAGAGTTATATGCTAGATTCCATGTTTTGGTTAATGACTAAAAAGAAGAAAAAGAAGAGTAAAAAAATATTATTTGATAGGACAAAAAAAAAGAGATGAAATATACAAATATTAAAAATATAAAAAAAAATTAAAACTGCTTTCCTTCTTTGCTCTACTGCCTCATCCGATAAGCCACCTCTCTCTATTAGTCCTTTTCCGATCCAAGCTAAGATATGCAAAGTACTACTTTTTTCTTCCTTAATTCATAACTTGTTTGCAAAATCAACTTGCTAATGTGATTTGTTAATGTTGCAGAATCTTCCTTGTAATTCATGGCTTCAACAATTCCCAATGCATCATTTACTCTTAACAACGCTTCTTTTTCTGATGGGAAGAGCTATATTGGTGTTCCATTAATGCCCACGAATTTAAAGTTTAGTTCTTCAACAAAATTTCGTCAAAGTTCACACCTTTTTGTAGTTAAAGCCAGCAATTCCCAAAATGGCCCTGGCTTTCTTAACAAATTAGGCCTCACCGATGCTGAATGTGAAGCCGCCGTTGTCGCCGGAAATGTTCCCCACGCGCCTCCTTTCCCGCCCAAACCAGCTGCCCCTATTGGAACTCCGGTGGTCCCTTCACTTGTGAGTCTACAATTCTAATTTGAAGATTCTATGTTACGGTTTATAAAAACGTAATTGAATAATTATTTGATACATGCCAAGCTAATCAGCATTGAATAAGTGTCTAAATGTTTGTTCTGCACAAATATTTTAGGTAGTATTTGGTAGATTAAGACGGAATTCAGTGTATGTGTCTTGTTTGTTATGTGATTGATGTATTGTTTCAATAGTAGAATAGTAGAACAGAAAATGATAAAAAGACTGAAAAGTAACATATTTTGATTACACTCGAAGTAGTAAAAGAGTGTGAGTTTGGCGCAGCAATAAGGTTGTTGCTTAGTAACAATGAGGTCACATGTTCAAATCTTGGAAACAGTTTCTCTGCTTGTAAGGTAAGGCTGCATATATATACCCTCCACAGACCTCACTAAGTGTGAGCCTCGTGCACTTGACCACTCAAAGTAGTAAAATATATGAGAAGAGAACAAAACATTCTCTTTTGTGCACCAAGTATATACAATGATGATTGATGATTAGTCAGCACTTCTTGCTAAGCAGTGATTACTTTTGTACCAGCCACTTAACAGGCGTCCTCGTCGTAACCGGAGGTCATCAGTGCTTCGAGAAGCTTTTCAAGAAACAAGTTTGTCACCTGCAAATTTTGTGTATCCACTTTTCATTCACGAAGGTTGGTCTTTGTTTGTGATGATTTTACTGTAGTTTATGTTAGAAGTTATAAACACTTGTTTTTTAGGTAGTTTAGTATGCCCATGGCATTTTCATTTTGGATTATAAGAATATTTGAACTTGCAGGTGAGCAGGACACACCAATTGGGGCTATGCCTGGATGCTATAGGCTTGGATGGAGACATGGACTTGTAGAAGAGGTTTTTATCTGCTACTGTTTCTGCATCTTGTACTCTTAAACAGTGTGCCCAGCTTAAATGAGTCACATATTTGCCTTTTGTTTAAACTCTAAAGTATTAGCATTTAGCACCACAGGCTGACAGGCATCATTTTCATATTTATGATCTAAATGTTGAGGAAAAAGAATAACAGAGATTGAGAATTTGAAAATATACTAGAATGGATCGCTGGTTAATGCACCCAAACCACTGAAAAGTAACTTTGTATAATAGAGGGTGAACCTCTGGGCTACTTAAGTTTGTTGTCTTGTGACTTTGAAGTCATGGGTAAAATCCTGGAAATAGTCTTTCTACTTGTGGTAGTAAGGATTTGTACATTTACCATCTAGATCCCACCAGGTGGGAGCCTCATGTACCAGGCCAAGCTTTTATCCTGATGTGCTTTAATAGATTAGCTTCTTTTTCTGGGTATTATTTAAGTTAATTATTAGAAATTTTAAGCTGTTTCAATTTGGTCAAGGAGCTTAGATGGATTTGATTGTTCTTTTTAATTATCTAAGTAGTATCTAGCATTCAGTTGTCAGGTTTTGTTTGGCCATTTTACTTCCTGTACTGAATCTGCCAATCACATTGCTTTCTTGTTCAATAATTCAAAGAAGCTTTTGTTATTTAGTTTTAAAGCTAATGAGTACACATGCCAAAGCTTCTTTTTTTATATTCCTAAACTGCATGGGTAGCATTATTCTTGCTATAACTAGTATAAGTTGTTAAGTTTAGCTATTTTCAGTAAGATTTTGTGCTTCAGGTCGCAAAGGCACGAGATGTTGGTGTCAATAGTGTTGTGCTCTTCCCCAAGATTCCAGATGCTTTAAAGGTTCTATTCTCTTTTCTACTTACCATAAGCTTTCTGTAACATAGCTGCAATTTAGTATAATTGGTTTTCCCGTTTAGTCTCCCACAGGAGTTGAAGCCTACAATGAGGATGGTTTAGTACCTCGGACAATACGTTTGCTGAAGGATAAGTACCCCGACCTTGTAAGTGAACATAATTTCTGTAGTTTGAGAATATTATATTTTGTGGTCCTTGTAGAGAGTAAAGACTAGAGAGCTTAGCAATATCCTTTCTCATTCAACCTTTCCGTAGGTTATCTATACAGATGTTGCATTAGATCCTTATTCGTCAGATGGGCATGATGGTATAGTTAGAGAAGATGGTAAGCTATTTTACCTCTTACTATAAAATTACAAACCTTTTGAGAAAATGCAAAAGTATAGAGTGGTGGAAATATATGAATACGCCATATTTGCATAATTTGAACTTTTTTGAAGGAAGTGCTCTTTCTTGGTCACAATCAATGAAGTACTAATTACAATGTATATCCTTGATATCTTGTAGGAGTTATTATGAATGATGAGACAGTTCATCAGTTATGTAAACAAGCTGTAGCCCAGGTACTATGACTGCTATCTTATATTCTTATATGTACATTTTCAATTATAGGCTGTTACCATATATTTATTTTATTCTTACTTCTTGATTACATTAGTTACCTTCAGTAAGGCCTCCAAACCTTCATTAACCTCTGAATGAGTTTCACTTGTGTACAATTAAATTTTGATTTGTGTAAGTACTTGTTGGTAACTACCATTGGGTACTGGTTCCTCTGAAAAGAAACAGGGAGGAACCAGTGCCCAATGGTAGTTATCAACAAGTAATATTCACCAAAACTTTTAGGGAGGTTAATGGTTGAGCATTGTTAACAGAGGTGTCATCATATGATTTTATGTTCCCAACTTCCAATGTTTCCTTTCTATTGTGACCCCGATAACTTCATTAATGATTTAGTTTAACATTTTTTCTTTGTTGATTTTACAAAAAGGCCCGAGCTGGAGCAGATGTTGTTAGTCCTAGTGATATGATGGATGGTAGGGTGGGAGCAATGCGAGCAGCTCTTGACGCTGAGGGTTTTCAGCATGTTTCTATAATGTCTTACACGGCGAAGTAACTACTTGGCCCTTTCTTTTTCCTTGTTTTTTGTGCATGCCATGCATTGGAATCTGCTAAAGGTTTATCCTGTTATGGGGATATGATTATCAATGTGCGGACAGGTCGGTCTGACTGGTTGAGTCATGAACCAGACCGGCCAGGTCATGCTACTTAAACCATTGAGTTGAAAACCGATTTCAGATTGTGGAACTGGCCACAAACCGGTCGAACTGTGGAGTTCACTATTTGAACCGGTTCATTTCAATTTTGTAAGTGGCAAGAAGTCTTCTTGCCAAGCAAGGATACAACTTATATGAATGTGTTTATGAAGGATCTAGACTAAATACCAATAGATATAGATGTTGTATCAGGGAGTATTAAAGGAGATATTCAATAAGTGTAGCAGTTCTATTGTGCACATGTTGGTTTCTTTCTCATGTAGCTTGTAAGCAATTTCATCTTCCATACTGCCATAGCCCAACAACAACAACCAAGCCTTTATCCCACTCGGTGAGGTCAACTATATGGATCGAACAGTGTCATAATGCTCTATCATGATCACTAAGCTACAACTTTACTGTTGCACTATGCTCCCCCTCCATAGTGCCATAGCCCCTAGCATTCAAATTACTTTAGACATGTATCTTCTTGCCGACATGAGGCATCACATATTGTTACTAATTGGTACTTGTTACTGAATTTACTCGACGACAAACCAAATTTTGTAAGAAGAGAAGTTATGCCTAACAAGATGGATTGGTGGATGTTATTAGCTTCATTCACTCTTTTTTTGTCTGGTATATAAGACTCACAGTCCTAAACCATGCCATTTATTTGTTGCTCACAGGTATGCAAGCTCATTTTATGGTCCATTTAGAGAAGCACTGGACTCAAACCCCCGTTTTGGAGACAAGAAGACGTATGTATTAACTTGATTCTTGAAGTTGAACTTACTATCATATATCTAACCACTTCCAAATTATTGATTCTTATTTCGCTTATAAATCTGGCCTGGCTCAACAAAAGTTATCAGATGAACCCAGCAAATTACAGAGAGGCTCTGACTGAGATGCGGGAAGATGAATCTGAAGGGGCTGATATTCTCTTGGTAGGTTTAGTTTTAGTTGTGTTTGTGCATGACCATAGTTATGAACTTCACCATATGCTCAATTTTTAAACCATTTCCGTTCTTGAACTTCACCCTATGCTCAATTTTTAAACCATTTCCTTTGTTGAACTTCAAAAAATCCATTTGCAGGTTAAGCCCGGTCTTCCTTATTTGGATATTATACGGCTGCTCAGGGATAATTCTCCTTTGCCAGTTGCAGCCTATCAGGTTTTTCACATGCTCATTCTAGCACTAAGGCGAAAACAACTCTGATTAAAAGTTGACTAAATGTTAAGTTATTTTTAAGCATTAAGTTTACTAGAAGTGACAGAACTCTATCAATAGATATAGTGCTGAATAGCTTGGGAGCATGTTTGTTTTGCTCTATCATTTCCCATCTCTAGTCTGTATGTAATCTTTTTAATTTTGTGGAATAGGTTTCTGGTGAATACTCAATGATAAAAGCTGGTGGTACTCTCAAAATGATCGACGAAGAAAAGGTTATGATGGAATCACTATTGTGCCTCCGACGTGCTGGTGCTGACATCATCCTGACATATTTTGCTCTACAAGCAGCCAGATCTTTGTGTGGAGAGAAGAGATGAGATTCCTTTTACATATGTTTTTGGCATTGTTCATTGCAGAAGGCCGAAGATTTCGAAGTATTTCGCCAGTAGAGTATGAAAATTTTGCTGGATTTGTTTTTGGAATGCTTTGCTTGTCAATTGTCAACCCATCTGTTGTATAAATGAGAAAATGTGGTTACCTTAAGAATAATATTGTTTCATATTCCATTTTCCTTCACCTCTTTGCAGTAGATAATGCAATTTATGTTGTAAAACATATGTTCAACTGGACTCAATATGATTGATGTATTATTTTCATGAATTCAAGGATACTATTGATGCAATTTGGTTTTATAATAGCAGATCTCACAGTGGTGTATCAGACTCTTAATTGGATTAATTATTATACAGGAGAGTAAAAAACTACAAAATTTCAAAGTATTGCAGAAGATCTAACTAGGTATTCCTCCATTCAATCCTTAGGGAGCTGGTTGATATTATACTGCAATAGTATCAATGACTCTGAAAATTAGACTAATCTCTATTTGATTTACTTTACTCACCGAGGCTTCTAGTGGTCTATGTCACAAATGTTCATATCTAAGATGCAATTTTATTATATTTTCTACCATAGGAGCTATCTCATCTTCCCCCGAATACATTTATTTATCTTGTGATCCTTATTTGAGATACAGCAAGTTAAGTTTATTTAGTTATTTTGCATTCACCAAAACATAAGGGCTAGGTAGGATTTGATTGACATATCAAAACAAATGATAATGATTCTGTATAAATGCAGTGGAAGTAAATCACTAGTCATGAAGTGGAAAAAAAAAGTAGTAAGAAGCTTAAAAAAATATCATAAATTTGAATTACGAAGAGACAGGCATTAGTACCTAAAAAACATCATAAATGCAACCACCTTTTCTCCAACATTCAAAGAATGAACTTCTCTAATTTATCACGCAAATTAAAAAAAATTAACAAAAAAAGATATTTAATTTTTTTTCCAAATACCTTTTTTTTATGAGTGGCGGATAGAGGTATAATAAAACTAAGAAATTTGTGAGGTTATTTATGTTAGTAATAAAAGAATATCAAATATATCATAATTTAACATGTATCTCAAATATGATCTAAATGTGTCTCAAATTAATATAAAGAAAAGATAATCATAGTTTTCAAATAATAAATGAATTACTAAGATTTTTATGAAATATCATAGGATCCCTAAGGTAATAGAGGTACAGAAAAACAATTCCAGACATTTTATGTTTCATTAATTGTATTTTTGATTGAAAAATATTTAAGTTAAAAATTTAATAATTGAATATTTGTATGACTAATAATAGATAGTAGTAAATGAAATAGTACACTAGTTTAGAATAGAAGATTTCAGCCCAACTGTATACAAAAGTGAAACCCCTAATAAATATACAGTGTTTAGATAATCCCATAGGATATGGACCAATCATAATTATCTACAAAATGTCATCAAAGTATTGATCTTGAAATACTTAATTTTTCGCTATGGTTGTCGAGTATTAACATTTAAACGTAGTAGAGACTAGAGAGTTCGTGTGATTTGACCACCTCTCATTCACGTAAAAGAATGGCAAGTCATATTTGATCTCACGTCATCTTAATAATAATAATAATTTGAATTTATACATTGTGCATATTCATACCTAATTATTGTTAATTCCTCAAATGAATTTATCGAAATAATGATAAATGAGGTAAATATTATATATAAATCTTCAAAATTATAATACATAGATATTATATTCTTTAATATACATGTAAAGATTTAAGAAATAAAATCAATCATAATTAAATATAAGAAACAAGAAAAAATGTATACATATTCTATACATTGTCATTACATCACACATCATTCATATTTAATAATAAGTAATATGTACTAGATTCAAAATATGTAACCAAGAAGTGTTTAGTATAACATAAATTTGCTCAAAAAAATATATGCCTCCATAGTGAATTTTTTTTATATACCGTCAGTTATTATCTATCATTTACTTTTTATTATTATTGACTATTTAAAAAAGTAATACAAATAAATAGATAATAATATTATAATTATATATAAACTTTTATATAAATCTTAATCTCTTCACCAATATGTCTACTAGATGAACAAAGAAAACAAAACTACCAAAAAGCTACATAAATGTATGTAGACGCAATTAGCTTACTATTAATTTGCATTGTCATGAAAAAATTTCAATTGTTTTTCTGTATTAAAACAGGTGCATGTTTAGCTTCCAAATATCTAAATATTCACAATTTATTTACATCAAAATACCTAAATATTTTTAGTAAAATTATATAATTATTTATAATTTAAAATATATGTTAACTATCATTCATATGTTAATTATCATTTATTTAAATTTTTAGTAAAGTATATATCTATATCTATACTTCTATACTAATTATAAAGCAAAAACATAAAATAACTAACTATTCATGATGTAATTTATAGTTTGCTATTTTACCCTCACTATTTTCTATTTTCTACCAAAAAACTATATACACAATGTTCCATTCATTCACATTATTACTTAGTTTTCAAAAACTATCATATTTATTACTTTTTAACCGCATATTTTTAGAACATTTTAAAGCCTCCCATTTGAATTAATTTAAAAAAAACTGCATGTTAGTTAGTTTTTCAAAAACTACAACGTTCAAAGAAATTGTTGCCTAAATTATATAATTTGCAAGAATAACACATCTTTAGTTATTGTTCTTTCCACTACATTATTTTAGGATGGTATTTCTAAAAAGACAAAGCAATGCACCAAAGGTGCTACAAAAATATAATGTTACCCACTACTATCATTTCCCATTTTTATTCTCCATTATTTTCCTCTTCCAATTTTCAGGTATTTCTTTTTTCTTTCAAAGAAGAGACTTAACAATAACTACATTTCATGGTAATACAATATATTTCATGAATGTATCAATAAATAAATATTCGTCATTCTCTTTAATTTTGTACTTTATGTTAATGAAGTTATGTTGTTAGATTGGTTAATTGTTAAAATGTGTTGTTCATTCAGGAAGTGGAGTTGTTGGAATAATACTCCTTGAATCAAAAGAGAATGATGTTTCAATCAACACAGATGATGCATTCGCATTCCACTTTAGTGTTGCAATTGTTGGTATAACAAAGAAAATATTGAATTAGTTTTTTTGTTGTTGGGGGCCACTTCAAAAGCTCACAAGTTCGGTGAGTCAACTGACTTTTTTATAATTGCTTCCAATGGAATCTTTACTCACCCACATTGATGTTAATTAGAAATTTGCAATCTTTACTAGCTTAATTGCTACTTAATTTATCTACATTTAAGAGTGGTAAATTTTATAATTTCATCTTATCGAATGATATTTATTATTTTATTTTTTAATATAACTCTTACATGCTTACTATTAAATAATAGAATTGAATAATTACCTCAATCAAACATGTTCAACTCCAAATTATAATATCTAACATAAATTATTATATTTGATATTTATAGCATATAAATTATACATTGTAAACAATAGGAGAGCGGGTTGACAGACACGAGAGTGTCTGTCAACACGCTAGCATTCATAATGTAAATATTTTTTTACAATTAAGCGAATAGTGTATGATACTCTGATAGTGTATGTTCCATAAAACTTAAAAGTGTAGTACTAATCACAAAGACAACAAAAGTGAAAGAAAATATTTGAGTAAATTACATAGAGTTTTAGTGAAATTACATAAACCACCCCTCACTTTTCTAAACTTACACAAACCTCTCATAGTTTTGTACTTTCACTATACTTTCATTATATTACCCCTGTATAATAAATAAGTGTAATTTTTTAAACAAAAAATGTGATAAATATAATTAAGTTAAACAAAACATGATATATTGTGTAGACAAGTCTAAATAATATACAAATCAATGTATCTTTATTATTTTTGGTTCGTTACACTACATTATAAGAGGGATTTAAACAATATTTCTTTATAATTGTTGATGCATTTTGTAACAAAAATTTTTTTGTTTAACTTAATTGCATTTATCACATTTTTTGTTTAAAAAATTACACTTATTTATTATATAGGGGTACTCAGTGTAATGAAAGTACAAAACTATGAGAGATTTGTGTAAATTTAGAAAAGTGAGGGTGGTTTGTGTAATTTCACTAAAACTCAGGGGTGTCAGTATAATTTACTCAAAATATATTTTACCAAAAAGCTAAATAAATGTATGTGGACGCAATTAGCTTATTATTAATTTTTATTCTAAAAAGAATGCAATTGTTTTTTTGGTATTAAAAGAGTTGCACTTTTAGCTTTGAAGTTTCAACCATCAGATGTTCAGGGCTATCCAATGTCCTTGATTGGGTCACTTGATACGTCACCGTTTCAAGAGGGTCGGTTTTGTTAATGCAAACTATCAATTTTCTGATTCATTTCCATTCTCAATTTGCTTCACAAATTCGTGAACTTTTCATGTTCCCATGGCCTCAGCTTCAGGTATACTTCAATTTCATCTATATATCACTCCTTATTCCTTGTTCTTCATTTTGATTTTGAATTTGGCATTACCTATTCCCATTTGATTGATTATTCATATTATCAAAAAAATTAACATTATGTATCCTTGGTAGTTGGTAACTGTGAATTTCAATAAATTTGATATGGATTTTGGATAAGATCAGCTCAATATGCATGTAAAGGTCATTTTCATGTTTGGATATTTGTTTTCTGTGAAGGAGAAGGTAAATTAACATTGTTGTTATGCGTGGAAAGTGCAAAGGTTTAAGTGTATGTTCATATTTTTTTTGCAGATTTTGCGTTAGCAGTTCCTTCTGAACTCGAATCAGTTTTGAGGTTGAAGACTGTTGAGTACTTTGTTACAAGGAGGCCATGGCTTGGTAAGTTTTATGCTTCTAGGAATGGATAGTTATTTGATATCTTTATTTCGCAGTTTTACGAATGTTTGTATCTGTTTTATATTTCAGATCTTTATGGAGTTAATGTGAGACCTGTTGCACCGTTTGGGAGTGCAAGTAGAAAGCCTTATGTGGATTCTGCACTTATACATCGTTGCTTACCGGATGAGCTGCTCTTTGAGGTATTTCTCATGAAGATGTCAGAACAAGAACATATGGGTCCTATTTTGCGTTTGATGTATTATGATATAAAACATAACAGGAGAAAACAGAAGAAAGACTGAAAAAACAGTACATTTTGATTTTACTGTTACGAAGAACATTTTTCTGTCATGTTCCATCCTGTTTTGTTTGTGATCCAAATCTCTACCTAGATAGAGAGATAAAATGGGAATTGCATTGTGTGAGACTAGTTACCATGTGTTGTATGCTACTTTCATTCAGTCAAATGTGATCTAAGTAGTTGATGTGGGAATGTCTGGCTTTGGCCATTGCATGATAATGTTTTAGAACTCAGTTTAAAGGATATTTTATCCCAAAAAAAGGACTAATGCTTAATGAAAGTTAACAAGTATTTTATCCCTATACTGGAGATATAAGAGGTTATTTGGAAAAAAATCAGATGAGGGGAAATTCATCTGTAGAAAGGTCTATAGTTGTATACAAGAACAGACTCTGAGCAAGGTATATAATGAATATATTTTATAGGTCTTTGCTCGAATGACTTCATATGACATGGGTAGAGCATCTTGTGTATGTCGAAAATGGAAGTACACAATTCGCAACCCTGTATTTTGGCGCAATGCATGCTTGAAGGCTTGGCAGGTAATTTCAGCAGATATTTTGAATATGGAGGTTTTACCGCATATAAATCAAAATTTCTGATTATGGAGCTTCTTTTATGAAGGTCTCTGGAGTGGTAGAAAACTATAAGATCCTTCAATCAAAATATGATGGCTCATGGCGGAAAATGTGGCTCTTACGACCAAGGTTGCGAACTGATGGTAAGAGCAGCTATCTCTTGTTCCATCACCTCATTCCATGCTCTTAAATGGCAACATATTATGGTTCACTTTATTTATTCTAATTTAGATAAGTTCTGTATGAAAATGTATCATATTTAAAGGCAGTGTTTCATTTTGGTTATATGACCCTCCCTCCCTCCACCCAAAAAAGACTAAAAATACTTCATATAGAAGTAACTGTAATGTCAAGCTGAAAAGAGATGCATGCATTTTTCTATGCCTTTTCTGTTCTACTTCTTTTGGCTTGGTTCCCTTATCTTATTATGCTCCCACATTTCAGGTCTTTATGTGAGCAGAAATACCTACATTCGAGTGGGAGTTGCTGAGTGGAAAATCACTAATCCCGTTCATGTGGTATGAATTTATATATATTACTGTTGTTAGGCAATAGACATCCTCTTTTTTTCTTTTAGTATTCTGTGTGGGCTTGCCATTAAGTAGTGTCACTTGCTGGGCAATCCTATATTTTGTCCGTTAAGATTTCAAGAATTACATGGCAGATATGCTGCATTGTCATCCAAATTCAAGCAGAAATCATCAATTTCCTTCTTTTAGCTACTGGTGGTGGTTGGTAGAGATATGATCATTCACATAAATCATATAGTTGTAGCTTGTTGCTTCGAGATTTTGTGCTGTTTCATTTAACCGTCTCTTTAAATAGATCTGGGAGTTGAGACAAACTGTGGGGCCAGCCCATCAATGTCATAAATTAAAGGTAAAAAACTAAAGGAAAACAAGGAACATATGTGAAGGCTAACCGTGCAGAAGCAACCTTCAACAGAGACTTTAAAATGGTTTTCATGCAACCAATAGTGCGTGAATAGAGACGTGCATAGATATCATTTATGGAAAGAGTAAAATAATGCACTTGATTGAATTCCAAGACTATAGGGGGCAGGAAATACGTTAGGGAAAATTTGGTTAGTTGTTACTTTAGCCATATTGAATTTTAGTATTTGAATGAGAGGCTTCTCCTTGTAAACTGTCCCAATTGTTGGGGTAGAGTGGTCAGAATATTGTAATATTCTTGATTTAGTGGATTGCTTTTGGATTTCGTCCTGTTTTCCTTAAACCTTGGAGGGTCTTCCATGTAAGATTTGTTTCCCCCCTCCCTCACTAGTGTGTTTTTCACATTTATTTATGTGAAATCGAGGTTGATTGATTTGGATATACCAGATGCTATATGGCGCCATTCTTTAATTATATTGTTTTTCCCGCAACAAGCAGTACATCTAATAATTTTCTGTGAACCCACTTAAAGTTGTTTAAGAAATAAGAATGCAGGCTTTATATTCATTTGTCCTATAATTTCAGTATGTGAATAATGGCTTTTTAATAGCTAGTTTTATTTAGTATGTCATTTATTCAATTTGTTTTTTTTATATATAATTTTGATATGTATTCTGCAGGTTTGTTATTTCCGGTACTTGAGATTTTTCCCTTCTGGGCGATTGCTTTACAAGGTTGTAATTCTTTGTTGTATGAATTCATTTAAAATATATTTTCTCTTGCATCTGACTGTATGATATGTTAATTGTGTTATCTCTAGAATTCTTCTCAAAAGGTCAAGGACGTGGTTAAGTGTATGAACTTTCGATCATCTAAAACAGACTCTGTTTTTGGTGGTAACTACACATTGTCAGATGACAAGGTTAAGTTGTAATTTTTTGTCAAATTATACAATTGAATTCTTCTCTGCCTCCTTATATGCTCTTCAATTTTCATTAGTTTTAAGATCTTAGTAGACATTTTCTTCCAAGGAAAAGCTATTGTGTTTTATCTATATTTCTTTAAATGGATGTTGAGACATTTGCATTTCAAACTATCATTACAGGTTGAAGCTGCTGTCTTGTATCCAGGCTCACAACCTACTGTATTGAGGATACGCTTGAGGTATTTGATAAGTTTGCTTCCCTTCTCAACTCCAAATGATTGGTGGGGGAGCTAGAAAAATGAGATTTTCCTTTTTAGTAAGGAATATGAAGACATTATTCTTTATGTTTGTGACAACAGCAAAAAATATAATAAAATAGTACAGAATAAAGTTGTGAATGGATGAGAATGAGCAGAGGATAATTTGTTATATAGAAAGAAATCGTTATGCTAGTTGATATCCACCTACTATCGGCGAGGCTTCTTGTAATGCTTGAACCATGGGCAAAAAAGCTTTTTATTTTTTAATCAATTTTCCCAAACATATTTGATTTATCCCAAAACAGCTTTTACCCCCTAAAAAGAGCAGTTTTGAAGGGGAGAAATCATTCCAAAATTAGTGCTAAGCATAAAGTTTGACTTCACTTTTGCATCTACTTGTTTTATAGGTTAAGAGGAACAACTACAGGGGCTAACAATAGGATGGATTTGGTCTCACTTGTCACTAGTGGTGTAGACAGTAGCGAGGCTAGTGCATACGAAGATGACATTCTTGGAGTTGTTGAAGGATGGCAGGATGATGAAACCCACAACCCAGATGTACCAGCAGTTTCACATAAGAGGGGCATGACTCCCTTTGTCTTTGTTCCATTTGGAGAGGTATATTTTTTGTCTCACTTGTGGTTTTTCTAGTGACTTTCAGACTTGAGCAACTAGTATTACATCTAGGTGCTTGTTTTTGCCTTAGATATTGTCTTAAATCAATTGTTTGTAAATCAGTATCCGAAGTAAAAATGTTTCTCTTAACTGTAGGTTTTGCTATTTCTTTTAAGGGGTAATTTGATATATTTAATATCATGTTTTATTAAAGTCCATTAGCTTCTATTTTAGCCAATCAAGTAGAGATCATGCTTGTTGTAGTTATTAAAATTGAAGTTTTTGTTGTAGTTATTAAAATAGATCAACATGCGGTAAGAATATCCATTAGTTACCAACATATATATGTGATGGATCAATGTTACTTATACCTACAAACATGAAGTTGGAAGTTGGTCAGTGATATAAGGTCTTATCATATCCAATGGACCCCAGTTATCATATAAGGCCAAAGGTCAAGGTTCGATCCTTAAGAGTAACACTTGTTGGAATGGTCAATTATGAAAGGCTAAAAATAATTATTAAAAGAAGAGATTCTAGGCTCTAATGGCACTTACTGTTTCTGAAATCTTATCCTCTGTAAATTTTTGTATTTTGTATAGGTGGAGACATCTGTTTTGAATCTTCCAGTGGAGAAAATGGATTATTATGTACCCGGTTGAATGATGCTTTCAAGCAGAACTAGTTCATTTGTAAATATTCCATAACGTTCCAATTTAAGGTTATTGGAATTTGTGCATTTATATATATGGATGGCAATGGGGTGATATCTTTGATTCTGGGTTCTTGTTGCGAAATTATATTTTTATTCTGTTTTATGCACTTCGGATTATGGAATCTTATCGATTATGAACACCTGTTTGTATATAAAATGAATAATAGTAAAGTGTTATACCATGGATTCAGTTATTGAGCTGTTGCCTTTATAATCATAACATTATTTATTTGAGAATTTAAGAAAGTTACACAGAAATTGGCTCACAAGTCACAAGATTTATAGTTATTCATTGGGCAGTGATCACAGTTTTGATTGGTTTGGTAACTATAGAAGGGTCTGTTTAATAATAAAAAAAAGAATTAGAAAGTAGGAATGAAAGAAATCATGGAGTTGGAGGCCTAGAGTGAACTTATATAAATGGAAGGAGAGGGTGCACTCATATATTATGAGGCTTGGTTTAATTATATTTGACAATTATATTGCTTTCTAAATTACATTAACTCCTTCAAGTTTCATAAGGTATTATAACCTTGGAATTGCACTTTATCAGATGAATAAATTAGTTAAGAATGAGAGGGAAAGATTGCTTAATATGCACGATTAATGATAATCTATTGGTTTCAATATTTAAACCTTCAAAATCTATATCATGTTTCTGTTGGATTTCTAACTTTTATAATGAAAATGAATATATATTTTTGGTGTAAAATATATTTTGCCTGTTTTGCATACGAAAAGTTATTATACCTGAACTCGATTGTATGAGAACATCGTTTATTGAAAAAATTAATCTCAATTGTTGCCTGACATAATCTTCAACTTTAAAAACATGGATGGGGATCACCTATTCCATTTGGTGTCCTCATCCAATCAAAAAATTTTATATGATTAAAAGTAAAATTTATAATAACATAAATTAATATTTGTATGCTATTCTATGATATTTCATTGACTTGGTACATGAGGATAAAAATTTTTTGGGACAAATGATACAAATGAAATGAGCAGCAGATTGTTACCCAAACATGAGAAAAAACAGAAAACTTTAATTTGAGTACATTGTACAATATAAATAAACTATATAATGATTAATGAGATCCATTCTGTTGGGCTATTCATCGTACTCTACATTTTTTAGTCCCCTTCGATTTCACATACAACTTCAAACCAATGAGTTTTGTCTCTGATACACAAGGCTCCCATGATAACTAAATTATTTAGCAACTTGGTACAATTTGTTATCATAGAAGTTATTTCTCACCAGTTCATTTTCATATTTCATAGTGTGAATATTGCCTTCTAGAGGCTTCCTTTCCTTATAAATCAACCTATTACCCTTTTACTACAAAAGCTCACATAAGAATGGTATTTAACATTCCTATTAGGTTCCTAAAGAATAATAGTTGGGGTTAAACATTGAGAATAAAATATCTCCTAATATAAAGAGATAAGTTATATCCTCTGACTACTAAAATCATGACATATATCAAAATCATTTTCTATAAAAATATTTTTAAAAACTAAATAAAATAGTACACATATCATATTTTTACTAGCTGAAGGAGATAAGTTATCTCCTGATATGAAGATATATTTTATTCTCTTAAATATATTAGTTATTTTTTTATTCTTTACATGTTTAGTGAGGTGTTAGATGATAGATGATATAAATGTGAAGTCTCCACAACACTGGCTAGGCTTTAGAGACACACTGCTATCTAACATCTTGCAATACATGTGAGGACTAACTAATTGAGAGTTTGAAACCCACACTCCATTCATATTTACCACAAATGTCATATAATTGAAAGTTTGAAACCCATATAATCAGTAGTAATGACAAATCCCAAATTATCTGAAAATTCAAACTCTTCCTAGGTTTGTTTCAACCCATGTGTGCTGAGAAATTTTTTCAATAATTCCCTTATGAGTAGAAGGTTTTGCTCACCAACAGAGGGTGAGTAACTGTGTATTTGAGGGTACAACTTCACAAACTTATCATATGTAATACAAAGATAAAAATAGAATTCACCATTGGAAGCAACTTTTGAATAGCAAAGGCATTCAATGTCAAATGCGAGATAAAAATAATTATTTAACTCGAACTAGACCAGATGCCTAGTGAATTTAGATATTGGATTGACCACCCCCGGTGTACAAGACAGAGTTCCAAGATGGATTGCGCGGAATAAATGTGTCCTGCCAACAACAGATATAAACAAAAATATGAGGTTATGAGATTGTTAAAAGTAAAATAACAGTCCAATGTTGAAAGAAAAAATAGTAAAGAATGTAAGAGCGCATTGCAAAAGGTTGTTGATGATGTTAAAACTGGGATGTCTTGGAAGTTAGTTGTATTGAACTTTATTGTTTAACAATAACATCTTTGCAACTGATAGATTTTTGAAATGAATGTGTACGCGACTATTACAGAGTTAAGACAAAAAAGTGGTTAACACAAACCTGCAGAGAATTATTGTGTTTTGTACCTTAGGTGACAAGTGTTCATATTTCATATTGAGCATGTAGTTAAGCCTAAATCCTTCCTTTGTTTGAATAAATGTTTTTCATTTACTTTGCTTTGAATGCCTTCTTAACTTTCACAAATGACATGAAGATGAAGGTCAAGGAACTTTGAAGTTAATCCTTAGATATTTTTAAATTTGAGAAATAAAACTTACCATTAAATTTTCAGGGATTTCAATAATCACCACCACTAAGCTATTAGTTGCTTAAGTGGCCTAAGATTTCTAAGTAAATCAACTGCAAGGTAGTACATGGAATCTGAGCAGATCATAAAACACAAATTCAGTAGTTCAATGTCAACAACAACTATGTCTCCCTGGGGCTAAATTTGGCCGAATGAAGCTTGGCTCTTGCAAAACAATTCATATCTTACAACAACAACCAAACTTTTATCCCTGTAGGTGGGGTCGGCAATTCATATCTTACAGGAGTTAAGTTTATAGTTTTTTGATAATGAGGCTCATAATTGATATTGTTTCTACTATGGCATACAACTTAGACAAGCATTTATGTTAGCTTGCCCAGATTGAGCAAAAGGCATCATGCAATGGGCCTATATTGAAAACATAGATTCTGATTCAGTCACATTTAGCATCAGTCAGAGAGCATTTTTTCTACGAGTCTAGCTCAACTAAAAGGCAAAGAAGACTAACCTATGAAAAGAAAAATCCTACCATTATATTTTGGGTTCTTACGAGAGCAATGGCAATCGGAGAAATTGTGAAAATTCACAATAGCACAAGGCAATAACTGAGTTGCAGATAATAATTGGTTACTAGTCTGCTCTTTACAATGGCTTATTAGTTAAGAAATTACAAGGTATAAATGCATCAACAACAAAGAAATGAAAAATGACAATTATATTTGGAAAAGGCTCCTCTAAAGTGTGAGTTTCTCCCTGAACACATAAAATATCTGTGTTCACTGTTAATTTGACAAAGTGCATAGAGATCTAAACTCAGTAATCTTAATCCAAGGGTGAACACACCTTTACCTACTTACTTTAAAAACAACCTCACTTCAAGGAGTTTTATCCATTATATCTATAGTGTCATCATGAGGTCACGGATCGGAATCTTAGAAACAGTCACTTCACTTGTAGAGGTAAGACTACTAGGTACATCTACTATACCAGACAACCCCAGTAAGCGGAGCCTCATGCAGTGGGCGGCCTTTTTTTATCACGAATCATTATTGTACTGAGATAAAACCTGCTTATTAAATATCTCGCAGAATTCACAATCAACATAAGCAAAACCAAAATCATAGGCCATAACGACAGGGAAAAAATTGTATTTTGAATTCAGATTTGGGGAAAAACACAAAAAAGTTGTCCAATTTTGCAAGAGCTCCTAAACCCATTTCTATTATTTATTCTTTTAGTAAAACTAAAATCAAGTAATTAAAAAAGAGACCCAAATTACATAAAATCACATAAGACATAGCAAAAATATAAAAAACCCAAAAATTAAAAAAAAATGTAAAGGGTTGAAGAATACTAACAGAGATATAAGAACATGTGGGGATAACAAACAAGGAATGAGACTTGGCATGTTGAAAAGCAGCAACACAGAGATGATATGCTAAACCCAAACCTCTCTTTGAAGAAGGAACAAAGGTGTGAAGCAAATCCATGACTTTACCATTTTGTCTTAGGACATATTCTACATAAGCTTCTTTGTCCTCTGTTTCAAACCTCTTATTCGATTCGTTCCATAGTATCAGAGGAACAACCTTAGCACCTTCATTTCCTTCTGATTTTGTTGCTGTTGTTGACATTTTCCTTGAACTGGTTATGCTGAATGGTGTAAATGTTCTTATTTGTGTTTTTTTGTGTTGTGACTTGTATGTTAAATAGTTTTGGGAATTGGTTTTTGAACAAAGACCAAAATATTGAAGCTTTAGATTTTGGGCCATAGTCGATTTGGAATTTGTTGCTTACTAATGGTCTATGTTCATCCCATACACAATAGTAGTCTTTTTAAACCGAGTGAAATCCTCTCTAGTATTGAATTCTCCACTGATAAATTATGAAATGATTTTATGAAATGCCATCATTTTAATTTAGTACTAAACTCTTTTATATTAGAAATGATCTGAATTCTTTTTAAATGTATTATTCAGATTTAGTATAATATATATATAATAAAAACATTAAATTATTTGCTCATTTGAGGGAATTTGTTTTTTTTTTTCTCAATAGATAAGTTTATCAAACAAAAAAAATTGATTCACATAAAAGATATTTGTTTAAAATGACATTTACACATTTATAAAATGAGTGAATATTCTTAATTAAAACAAAAAAAAAACTATATTTTCAATAAAGTGTAATATCAAAATAACCAAATATTTTTTAGTTTGAGTAGAGGTATGGTACTTGACTTTCGAAAGAAAATATTATTGTTTGTGAAGACTACTATACTCCATTACTTTTTCAAAGCAGAAAGGGAAGTTTATTTTTTCCATATTTATTTTAAGAAAAGGACAGGTGAAATAATCAATAAAAAATTTCCTTTGGGCTTTTATTAAAAATAGATTGATGTTCTGTCCATACGAGATTGGAACATCTTAGAAGTGTTTTCACTTAATTGCTACTAATATGTTACGCAAACTATTTTAAAGTGCAAGATTATGATTTAGTGGCCCAGATTTGATTATTATAAATGCATGATTACATGTTGTGTTTCCTCCAACTCTAGTAGCTAATTTAAAGATATATCAATACCAAAATAGGTGTGCAAAACCACTAGGCTTATGGTTGAGGCCTAGCACACCCAATATCATAAGTGATGCTTGTCACGTTAGGTGCAATTTCAATATATGAATTTATATGTTGCTTTGTAGTTATTAAATCTTCAAGATTATATGGCATAAAAGTGAAATGAGTTGATGGGCAGATTGGAATGGAAATCTGAAATCACTTGTTTCTGAGAGTGTTTTCACTCTTTCTTTGGGGTTAATCAAATATTATCATATAAATATAAAAGAAATTATTAAAAATAAAAATAAATATTTTGATTGATCTGAGATAGAAAATATATTATCATTAAAGAGAGGTGGTCTCTATTTTTCACAAGGCATGCTTAAATAGTGGACATTAGGGATGATAAAATAAGCTTTGTCTGACGGCCAGCCCGTCCAGATAGGTATTTTAAGCGGGTCGGACTGAGGGTTTTAACCCAAAAGCCCGTATTCAACCCGTTTGGAAGCCCATTTTTTAGACGGGTCATGGAGGGTCGGGACCAACATTAAGATTAAAGTTCATTTGCCTATCATGTTGTTCATTGCAATTAAGATTAAACTTGTACAATTTTAGCTTATGTTTAGATGTTATAAGTATGTAATTCTTCTTTCTCCTTGCAAAATGAACATTTAATATCTCATTATGTACTTATCTATGATCTTCACTCTTATCCGATTATTGTACTTGTTATCAGATAAAGGTAAAGTTTCACTGACAATTAGAGGTGTTTGAACCAAATTTAAACATTTAATTAATTAAAATGGAAAATTGGAAACTCAAATAGAACTACTAATTTTGATTCCTTTGGAAAATTAATAGAATTCTAATGGGTTTCAATTTATATTTTTAATATAGTCGAATTTAAAGTGAATTGAGTAATATATATACTTTATTGTGATTGATTTATAATATAATAGTTTTGATTCTTATACATTTTTTAAAACTTAGGAGTTAGAACTTTATTGTGAACTAGGAGTCTAAAAGTTTAGGACTATATTTGTTTATTGTTTAGAATTTATAAGTTTTGAACTAAGGCGACATAATATTATGAGATTGTGTCTTTTATTTGTGATTTTTTGTTTTAAAAGATATTTATGAGACACGTGAATTATTTATTTTTGTCTAAGAGCTTTAATGTGTGTTTTGAAAGAAAAAAGTGGGTCAGTCTGTCGGCCTGCCAGCCCTGCCAAATATGGATCGGACTAACATTTTGAGTCATTTTAACAGTAAGGGTCGGGTCAGCTCATATTCTAACGGGCCAAAGGTGTGTCAGGTCGTGCTGGCCCGTATTGCCACCCCTAGTGCACACTTCACAATCAAGTCTTCTTGCAACTTCCATTTAAAAAATAAAAGTCCACTTGCAACTTGCAAATCAGGTTTAATAACATATTAAAATAAAAGTTTTTGAAGGTAATGGAGAGAGGAGAATATTTCATAGCTATCTAAATGTAAGATTAACTTTTTTAATAGTTTGATGTTCAGGAAGAGTGACCAGAATCAATATATCATTAAAACATAGTTATCTCCTAATAAATTAAAATCTATATCATACACTAACACACCTTCTAAAGTGAGGTAGAGTTGAAAATATATCAATCCAAATCATTAAATATAACCAAATAATTCATATCATAATAACTGAATATACTCACGTTAGAAATTCATCCATATCAATATACTTTAGGCTCTGAAGTAAATAAAAAAAGGTGACATTTTGTTGGAATAGAAACGTCAAACACTAGGGTGTAATTGGTGTGTAACACTAACCGTGAGTGATGTACATCACTATTTTATTGTCTCATTTATATTTCCATCCAATAAAAAATAACATTTAATTAAAAAAATCATAAAATAGAAAGTTATTAATCATAAAAATAAAAAATAAATTTATTACAGTACCATATAATTGAGTGACTTTGAGACATGAACACATGAATTTTCTTTTTTTTCAGTCTCATGTGATCCTTGTTCATCTTTGAGAAGTGAAAAGTGAGGTATATTGACTACAAGATTCTACTAAGATTGTGTGTACTATATTATTACTACTACTCTTTCATCCATCAATAACAGTCTTGTTATTTGATATGAGGTAGAAGAGTAACATGAAGAAGCAACAAGGGAAAGTCAAAATGCTATAAACTCATTCCAACCTACCTTTACCTTTTACCTCGATCATCTATTTCTTTTGTTATATTTGATTTCTCATCATCACTCTTCAGGGAGACCCATGTCAGATTCAAGAGTAGACACGATTGCAAGATTAGCCCAATGGAAAATCGACAACTTTGGACCTTGTTCCTACAAAAAATCTGACCCTTTTAAGGTTGGAATCTGGAACTGGTATGTTTTTATTTATGTTCATTCTCTATCATTTTTTTATGTATTTTGATTCTTCAATAATTATTATTGTTGTTATCTTTGTCCTGCATCTACTTGTTTTTTAGGTACTTATCTATAGAGAGGAATAGGTACCTTTACATACATCTTTTTCCAGAACCTTGTCGTGTTTCTAAGGAAAACCCACCTGTTGCTAAGTTCATTCTTCGAGTCTCCAATGCTTCATCTTCACGCAAGTTTAGTGTTTCTCCTGGTATAACTTATTACTCTTTATCATCTTACATATTTGTGAAAATGGTTGCAAGTGATAAACTTTTTTATGCACAATTTATTTAGTATCCGGAAACAGTCTCCTCGCTTGCAGACAAGGGTTGCGTACATCTACCCTCCTCATATTCCGCAAAGTCGGAGCATTGTGAACTGGACCGCCCTTTTTTAATTTTTTTGGTGTGGTCGATGGTGCTTTACTCGTGGAATGAGGGTTTGGGATTTCATTATGTAATTGTATGATCAAAAGTTTTCAATTATCTGGGAATGAAAGAGCTTGTGAAAATTACTTGAATGAACATTGGCTAATACATAAGTTTAGCAAAATTAATTACTTTATTAATCATCACTGTTTGCCTGCTTACTATTAGGGAATACTTCCCATAGGGCTCCAAAGGAGACTAGTGATTGGGAAATGGGTTAATCGCTAAAGTGAACAAACAACTCTATCGGTGCAGGGGTTGCCGAACTAGGTAATTAAGACTGAAGAGTGGGTTATGCTGGAGAAAATACAAGGGAATGGACTAATAACTTGATAATTAGTCATCATAAAAGTAAGGGACTGGCAGAATTTACAAGAAGAGTTCATAATTTAGCTTAGATCTTTACAAACTGAATATTTATTGGCCTTGTTTCAAGGCGATCCCCATTTTTAGATTTGTGTTGTGATGTTTCAATTTCCATTTCAAACAAAAATGATGAACATGAGCATTCTAAAGTGAGCTGGGAAGGTAAATAATGATCATGCTTTGAAGCAACAATGGTGTATTAGGATGCTTCTGTGAATAAAGTTTCTAATCTTGGTATTCTGGTTTTACAATTTTGATAAGTTTCAATTAACTTGAGCATTTTTAACACATTTAACCCAACGTATAACTGCTTTAATGTTAATGACCTCTTATGCCGAAGGCTTGATGGCATTATTGCATGACAAATTGTTGGCCTGCACATTTAATTGAATATATGGGTAGTACATAGCAGTTATTAGGAAAAAGCTAAAAAAATTATAAGAACTTACATAACGAGAAACAGAGAGCCGAAATTGTGAGAAAAGTACTGCAGCGAAAAAATATCCTTATTCTCTTTAGTTAGTTTTCACATGTTCTTGTTCTTACTCTTATTGCAAATTGGGCTTTGGTATTCTCAAGACTGTTTTATATCAATCCAGCTTTGAACCTTAAATGCAAGTTAGTAACCCAAGTTTGAAATTTTCTTCCTGGAGTTCTGAACCAGCTCTGACTTGGCTTCGTTAGCATCTTCTGTCTTCTTTACCCAATAAGAAATACGGATAATTTTATATTTAAACTCAAAGTGGCATCCAAAAAGTTAGAAAGTGCAAATACCTATAGCAGTTTCAAGATCATGAAATGAAATGCTGATGAGGTTGTGCCTTCACTTTGTTTTGGTTGTAATGCCGCAGTTCAAGAAAAGGTGCTTAGGACATATGATGACTTTGCCTGGGCTGTTGATACTACATTTGTTGGCCGCATCATTATTGATGTTGAGTTTCTTGACCTGAAGATGTCCCCTCTGAATGTGAGTTCTTATACTTGATTTTTTTCCTTCTTTTTTCTAAGAAAAGTGCATCCACCTCTAATATCATTTTCTTCTTTTTTTGTGTGCAAATCATCTCAGAGTTAATTAAATATAGTTATGTTGCAATGTGATCACTAGTGAATTAATCTATTGGGACATTAAATAAAGTTTAGGGATTAATTGAAAAGGTTTTAAAGTCTAGTGAGATGATTTGTGTAGAGTTCAAGCTTAAGGAGTTTATATACTCTTTTCCTTCATCTAATAAATGTACCTAAATGAAGTTGATTTGAGTTACTTGCTTAGCATGTTACTTTCTCTATAGACTTGAGTTCTCACCGGACCGTTGTAATATATTCAGATTGTTGCTGCTTAACCTTTGATCTCTTCTTTCGAACTCAGGGTGGAGAAGCTAGCTCTGTATGGCCATGTGATGGAAAACTGCAATCCATTGCAGAGCAAAGTACTCTCGGTTGCCTCTCCCGGATGCTAGACGAAGCTATACATGCAGACCTAACCATCATCACCGCAGATGGTAATTTGAGAGCTCACAAGGCAATTTTGTCTGCCAATTCTCCTGTGTTCCATAGCATGTGTCATCACGACCCGGATGAAAAAGAATCATCTACAATCCATATAAAAGATATGTCACCGGAATCCTGCATGGCTCTTCTAAGTTACTTGTATGGAACAATCAAACTAGAAGGTTTCTGGAAACACCGGCTCGCGTTACTTGGAGCAGCCAATAAATATGACATTGGCAGTCTCAAAGATGCGTGTGAGGAAAGCCTAATCGAAGATCTTAACTCGGGAAATGTTCTTGAGAGGCTAAATGAGGCTTGGCTTTATCAACTACAAAAGTTGAAGAAAGCATGCTTCACCTTTTTATTTGAATTCGGTAAGATATATGATGTTAGAGATGATATGAATAGCTTTTTTCAGCATGCAGATAGGGAGCTAATGCTGGAGATATTTCAGGAAGTTCTTACAATTTGGAAACCAATATAGGAACATGGAAGTGTTCATGACCCTTGAATCTAGTAAATAATAGATCATTGTGTTTAATCACTTTTTCTCAATTTCTATTTTTCAATGTACAACTATGATAAGGATTCCTGATACTAAAATGTCATTTGCCTTCAACAATCCAGTAAGTTAAAATGGCAAGTTAGAAGTAAATTATTCAGTAGTTTATAGTAGGGTTATTAACATTTCTAGTTGGTTATTCAAATGATCTTTAATTGATGATGGCCTAAAAATAATGGACCTTGGTTCACATGCAAACACTCTCTACCTCCAACATCTGTCAACCACCATGTACACCGGCGGTGCCGCTCACACCCACCATCCCCAAAACCCTGATAACCATCCCAAAACTATCATGACAGAGAGAACAGTCAAGTGTTTTCTTACTTGATAGGTGAAAGACTAAGCTTATGGGGTACTTTCAAGTGTTGAAGTTGGAATCCTTCTCAATAGTACTTTTTTTTTGTTAATATTGAATGATAAACATGACCAACATAATTTTTTAATATTTGACTAGTGGTTAGTATAATTTTCTCTTGGAGAATGATTAAGTAAAACTCATCAAAATATTGATTCAAATGTTTGAAGATATGATATTACATATAAAATTATGCAAATATCAGAGTATGATAAACCACTATTTATTCAACCAACACAAACTTATAATGATAGAACAACTTACATGAAATATATATAATCTTACATAAAAATGTTACTTGTATGAGTTTATTAATGAGATCTCCCCCGGCATTATACAGAGTGTAATATTTATGTATCGATGGTACAAAGGTTAGTGTATTACTCACCGTTCATTTGAATTACTTTTATTCAAGAGTCAATAATGATTGAAAATGAATGGTGGACAATACAATGATAATATAAAAAATTTACACTATTGGTGTGGACATCTTTTTCTCAAAATTATAGTGGAAGTGGGGTTTAAGAATCTTTCATGCTGACTTATATGGACATGCTAACAACTTGACAAAGAAGTGAGACTTATGTTAATGGTTACCAAATAGAAAAGCAACCCTCTTATATTGGTAACAAGTCAAACATCATTAGCTAGATAAGCATCAATATTCTAAGGTGAATTAAAAAAGTTTATGCTTTGTGCCATAAATCTACATAGATTTTTCTTCTTTTCAATTGAAGCATTTGTTGTTGTTGTGAATTTAAGCCCAACATGAGCAACCAGACATTGGGCTATGGAACTCATGTGAAGTGGTGTATCCACAAAATGTTCCCACAAGGTCATCATAGCAGCCTTATCAATATGTTGTAGTGTGTTAAAAATAATGATATTATATTTAATTTTATGATTCATCTTTCATGTAGACATCTCTAAATGTATCTACCACAATTTAAGTTTAAGTTTATTAGTGTTTCCAATATTTTTTGGTGTAAAGAAATCATATGTAATAATATCCCAAATATCTGAGTTTGTTGATGGGACAAGACCAATAAAATATGTCTTTCTAGTAATTGCAGTTTTCACCACTAAAGAATGGAGTTCTTAAAAAACAAAACAAAAACAAAATCGTGTTTGGAAACCATGATTTAAAAAAATTAAATGTGCTGTTAGCCATGAGTTTAGTTTCCCCCACAAAAATGTTGTAGTGGTTGGTTGCCATGAATTTCATAGTAATAAAACAAATATATATGATTAATAGAGATGACAATATAACTCGAACATGTGTTTATTTACCATAATTTAATAAGAAAAACCCACTACGACTGAATTTGAATTCAAGTTTTACTTGATTTGAAAATTTGGATTCAAGGTTGGTTTGATATAGGTGATATCCAACCCAAACCAAATTTATATATTAAATTTCAAATTATAGAATTTTCTAAATAACATATGCATAACACAAAAGATAAATAAGTACATTTAAATTATAAGATACAAGTTTTGAATGAGTTAGATACAAGTTTCGAATGAGTTGGATTCAGTTCGTATTATCGGAAACTCAAAAGTAGTACAAGTGGTAATCTTTTTTAGCCCATTGTATTCAGTATGAAAATCCGAGTTCAAATAAGTATAAACCCAACTCCAATTTGCAATAGGTAATAATTAAGTGAAGGTATAATAATTAAAAAAAGTTACATAATTAAAAAAATAACTCATTTAAATTTCCCACAAGTATGATTAATCCATTTCAAAATGGAAGTAAAAACATATCCATCAGCAAATCAACTTCATTCTTATTTGATCTCATACATTATTTTATGATTTATTACAACTCCCCATAAAATAAGAATATAATCTACTTTTTCCTCTTACAAACATCATTATTGTTCGTAGGTCCATAAACTACCCTATTCTTAATCAAACATTTACATTTTTTTCGTTTTCTCCCCTTCTTCTTATTTAAAAACATAATAGAATAACCTAGCATTCACCTCTAGTACAACCCCATTCTGATTCTTGTTACCCGTGAAGGATGGGTAAACTTTCCCCCAAACAAACCCCAAATCTCAAACCAGCTTTGCCTCACAAATAAAGCTGAAAGCTAGAGAGAGAAAGAGAAAGAGAAAGATCGATTCTCCAAAACTCAAATTATTTTCTCTCAACAATCCCATACCCTTTGCGCCACTCAACGACCCCATAATCCAAAATTTTCCCACTCTCTCTCTCTCCCCCTAAAACCTCTCTCTCTCTCTCTCGTTGCCATGTCACCTTCTCCTTCAGGTTTTCTTTCTCTCTCTAAAACCCTCACTTTCCCTTACTCTTTTGCTACAATGCCTTCTAATTTTACAAACCTATTCTCAATTTTATTTATCAATTTTTTTTGACTCTTTTTTTATTTTGCAGAAAACCGAAGCAGGTGGAGGAAGCGCAAGAGAGAATCGCAAATCGGCCGGCGGCAACAGAAGCACCACCACCACCACGAAGACAATGACGATGACGAAGAGGAGAATCGCAATGCCACCGCCGATGAGGACCATGATGACGACTCTGAGGACCAATTTCACCACCCTAACCCTCAATCCGCTACCAATCCCCAATCACACCATGAGATGGAGGTCCTCTCCGATCACGCCGTCCAGATTTCGCAATTCCCTGTCGTTGTCAAGCGCTCTGTCAACCGCCCTCACTCCTCCGTTGCCGCAATCATTGCTCTGGAGCGAGCTATCGAGTTCGGGGACAACAATCACCGTCAGCTCAGGAATGCTCCGGTGCTTGAGAATGTGTCCCATGGTCAGCTTCAGGCGCTGTCTACTGTTCCCGCTGATAGTGCCGCCTTGGATCAGGAGCGTGGTGGTGATGGCAGTAATTCGAGCTTTGTCATTACTACGCCAGCGATTTTGGAAGGCCGTGGCATTGTGAAACGCTTTGGGAATAGGGTGCTTGTAGTTCCCATGCATTCAGGTCTTAATTTACAGGCTTTCAAATGATGATTGCATGATTCATGTACCAAATATGTGAAGTTTGAATGTTTAGTTTTATGTATGTTCTTTGAATATTGTTGCCATTTTATGTGAGGATGAATTTAAAAGGTCATTTACATAGTTTTAGGAAAGCTTATTTAAGTTCAGTTACATAGTTTTTAGGAAAGCTTACTTTTTCATTTACTTTTTGGAGGTTGGTAGGGATAGGTTGGGAGTCGTATTTTGAGGTTTTTAAGATTTCCTTTTGAAGCTTTGCAAGTTGAACACTTTGAATTAATGTTGATTTTCGGATGTATATGAGCAGATTGGTTTTCACCAGTGTCAGTGCATCGACTAGAGAGACAAGCAGTGCCACATTTCTTTTCTGGAAAATCACCAGATCATACTCCAGAGAAGTACATGGAGTGTAGGAACTACATTGTTGCACTATACATGGAGGACCCAGAGAAAAGGATTACGGTCTCGGGTTGCCAGGGATTGTTAGTTGGGGTTGATAATGAAGATTTAACAAGAATTTGCAGGTTCCTTGATCATTGGGGAATTATCAATTACTGTTCTCGGGTGCCTTGTCATGAGACTTGGAATGATATGTCCTGCCTGATGGAGGACACAAATGGAGAGGTCCGTTTGCCATCAGATACTTTAAAATCCATTGATAGTTTGATCAAATTTGACAAGCCTAAGTGTAAGCTCAGAGCAGACGAAATTTATTCATCACTGACAACTCAGAATCCTGATGTCTCTGACCTCGATGACAAAATAAGAGAGCACCTATCTGAAAATCATTGCAATTATTGTTCTCGTCCTCTTCCTGTTGTATACTACCAGTCACAAAAAGAGGTACGATGACTTATTATGATTTTAAAAGTAGTAATGTTATAATTATATCAATCGTATTGTAGCTGTCCATTGCTGTTGTCATATATATATATATATGTGTGTGTGTGTGTACGTGTGTGTGTGTATAACATGCTGGGCATAAAGATGCATAAAGTACTTCAGTTACTGACTCCATATGACTGTCCATTAGTATGGTGTGCTACCATAAGATATTGAACCTTTATTGCATATAGTTGCTGAACATATACCTCCTTTAAAGATTATTAGCTGCACCAAGTCTAATACACCATTTCTATATATAGCAGCCTACTCCTCTGCTTTTAAAACAGGTTAATTAAAATAACATTAAAAAGGGTTACAAATGCAAGACAAAGAATTACTATTTGACTATTTCTGGAAATGGTGTTACAACTGGTCTACTAAATATTCTCTCCCTTTACTCAGGGTCCATATACACAAAGTACAAACAAAGCAAAAGGTAAAACAATTAAACAAAAAACTAAAACAAGTGAGGTTTGGCTTGTCATTTTAGGGTGCATCAAGTACTGTATTGTCAGGATGTAATTTAGAGTGAGAGTGAAATATTATGCTGATTATATGTTACTTCATCTTGAATCTGAGTGTTGGACTGTGGGTTTATCATGCCTGCCAAGTATTATGGAAGCAATCCTTAAGTAGTCAGTGAACAGTTACTGAATTGCTGCTGTCTATGTTTTGAGATTGTTGTGTTTGTAGTATGTGAAATTTTATTCACTAATTTACAGTAAAAAGCACTGATGTAAACTATTTTTTTGTGTGATAGGACCGATGCACCATAAGGAGTTGTTAGAATATTGGGATTTTTGATATGGGATTCTCATTCTTTTAGGAGCCATAATATGTTAGTAGTGCTATTAGGTTTGGCTTGTACTTGAACCAGTATATTATAAAAAGTCATTAAAGAGTATTAGGTTATTGTTTTTGTATTCGACATCTTATATCATCACCTCAATAATATTATCTCTCCTCTCCCCCTCCTATCTTTTCCCGATAATTTCAACTCCATGTCAGAAGGACCATTCACTGTAACCTATCCTTTGTTTTCTGCTTTTGAAGAGTTCTCAAAATATGGAACTTCTTAGTTTGGTGTCCTCTGTTTTTCTTTTGATTTATCTTCTTCTGTCTGTGCTTACTTTTCTGGACACTAGAATGTAAAGTGTTGTTTTCTTTCAGCACCATGTGGGTTCTTTTCCGTACGTGTCCTTCCTGCTGTGTGTGGGTTCTTCTCTGATTGTTCGTTCTAATCTTTTGTCTTTACTACGGTTCCCCAGTTCTCTATTTCCCAGCCTCCCGTTGGCGAACTGGCCCTCCTATTGGATTCAGAGGGATCCAATTTGCTAAGTTTAGATGCTTGGTTGCCAAAAACGTCTCAAAATGTGCTTCCACACACCTCTCTCACTGGATACTAGAAGTTCTACACGCTGGTATGTGGTGATGCATCCCCACCTTTCTTTGCAGCTCCAAATTCAGCCAGTCCACAGCATTGATTACCCATTTCAGCCACTCATCGGCAATGAGCTTCCCCTATTTGTTCTATTTCATGTTTGTCAGTCCTTATTCATGTGTGGGTTGTGGTGCTTGCACTCCTGTTTGGTTCTATTCTTTTTCTCTCTGTTTGCCTTAGGTTAGCTTATTCACACAAGTTACTGACTTTTTTCCCATTTCGGCTCTGCTTATCCTGGTTTGGTACCGTTTAATTTTGATTGGCCCTGTTCCTGCATCAAGTTGCTGTGTTCTTGTAGTGCCTTTTAACAATATGTAGTTTCTGACTTTCTGTTACCACCATATCTTTCAAGTTATTCTCTGTGTTAAGTATGTTCACAAATTTGATGCTTACCAGCTAAGTCAGCTTGAGGGAGTATTAGTAATAATATTCCTATTATTATAGGAACCCTGTTTTGTTAGGAATGTTATTAAGCTTGGCTGGTATTAGTTTACTACACTAATGCTTGACCTCAAATATTTATATAAATAAGAGTATAAGGTCAGTTTTTTTTATTCGACATAAGTCGTAGGTATAAAGTATCTAAAATTGAGCCAAAAGGTCTCAAACATGTAATGAAAACAGTCCGATTTCTTTGCATACTATGATGAATGTCCCACAAGTAAACATGAGTTGAGCACCAAAGAGAGCCCATTAGCATAGTTCTATCAATAACAATTTTAAGGGGGGAGGGGGCACTCTTGAAAATGTGGACATTTTGCTCCAACCAAATGCACCAAATTGCCGCAAAATCGAAGTTTCATTTTTTCTATCCAAAACCTTTAAAAACATGTGTATATTGAGAAAAGGGCACACCCATTGTTCATCAAAATCCCCAAAAAGATTATTGCTTAAGAAGGTGGTTGCATTATAATGTTAAGTGTTGCTTTACTTTATGTAAAACTGAAGTTAATTGTTCCTTTACTTTATGGATATTACTAAATGATTGTTAACTATGGGCCTTCTACTATGACTCTTGTCTAAAAAGCAGGCTTTAGAATTACTTTGAATACCTTTTTCATCACATGTAAATTGTAATTAACATCTCATGTTACAGGTTGATATTTTACTCTGCACTGATTGCTTTCATGATGGGAGATTTGTCATTGGTCATTCAAGTCTTGATTTTATAAGGGTGGATTCAACAAGGGATTATAGTGAGCTAGATGGGGATAGTTGGAGTGATCAAGAAACTTTGCTGCTGCTTGAAGCAGTGGAGATTTACAATGAGAATTGGAATGAAATTGCTGAGCATGTTGGTACCAAGTCAAAAGCACAATGCATTCTTCAATTTCTCCGTCTACCCATGGAAGATGGAAAATTGGAAAATATCAATGTTCCAAGCATGTCTTCATCTAATGTGACGAATAGAGATGATAGTGGAAGATTGCATCGTTGCTTAAATGGGGATTCCGAAGGTCTGTCTTATACTTTTAAACCTACTTATTGTAACATGATTTTGATTTCATAGCCATATTCTCGCAGGACCTTTCCATCAAAGCAGCAACTCTGGCAGCAGGCTTCCCTTTGCAAATTCTGGAAATCCTGTTATGGCTCTGGTAGGTAACTGCTAATGGTATGCTTAAGTCTGATAAGAGATGCACTTGGCATGTTTATAAGTATGATTAGCATGTGTTATCAGTAGGAACCTAACATTTTGTCCTTAAATTATTTATTAAAGTTCATTAATTTTAAAAACTTCAAGTTGCATTGCATCTCTTTGAAGTACCACAACTTATTGGTAACCATACTTTGTCTAACAAAAGCATAAAAAGAATGATGCATTGACTATGAGACTGTATCTAGATACGGTATCAGAGTCTCATGGCAAACTAAATTGTCTTTTATATTCTGGAGTGGATTAATTTTGCTGAGATTCTTATTTCATCTGGTTTTGGTGGGTGCATTCTAAAGGTTGCGTTTTTAGCCTCTGCGGTTGGACCAAGAGTAGCTGCTTCTTGTGCGCATGCAGCATTAGGAGTATTGTCCGTGGATAATTCTGGGAGCACAACGCAGATGGAAGCACCGGTACATGGTAATAGGTGTGTGACTGTCATGGCATGTGTAGTTTTCTTAGATGAAGTGTTTCCTCTTTGTCTGTTTCATTGTCTTTTTTTGTTACATATCTTCCTAAGGTGACCTTCAACGCAATGGTAAGTTTGCCTGCCTTGTGACCTGGATGGTGGTCAGGAGTTGAAATCTTGGGAACAGCCCCTTCACTATGATTTTGTACTCCTATATTTCTTTTCTTTTTTCTATTAAACTATATTCTATTATGAAAAAAACATTTACTGTAGTGTTCTTCCTCCTCATTTACTGTAGTGTTCTTCCTCCTCATTTACTGTAGTGTTTTTCCTCCTCTATTTGGTTGCTAGTTTGTTAATTTTGTATACATTTAATATTTTTCTTTAAACCTGTGTAGGGCAAATTTGGAAAGCACACATAGTAAAGATGGTGGCCCTCGCGGAGAAATGGCAATTTTAACTGATCATAATGGTTAGTTATGGGTGCTGCTTTTTTCCTTGCCCCAACCTTCCAATAAACCCCCACCCCACTCCATCCAGTATGTAAGTTTCCTGAGAAGTGCTTCTTTTGATTTCAGAGGATAAGTTTGGGACAATACCGCTTCCTTTGGAGAAAGTTAAAGAGGCAGCTAAAGCCGGCCTCTCTGCTGCAGCAACAAAAGCCAAATTGTTCGCTGATCATGAACAACGAGAAATTCAGAGGCTGTGTGCTAATATCGTTAATCATCAGGTATATGAGTTTCAATTCCAATTGGCTTAACAGTTCAACTAAAATATCAATATTCTTTATTCATTCCTCCTCTGTCCATTTCTATATGAATGGCATGCGTGCATGTGTGTGTATGAAATTAGGCAAGTGGAGTTTCAATACAGTGTAGGATGGGCTTGTACATAAACCATGCTTTAACCACTAAGTAAATGTAGGTAAGAGGATGCGTTAGAAAAAATCCTTCATGAACTTAACCTAACAGCTTAAGTTTTTAGGTTAGTTGGTTCTTGACATAGGCAATTGAATTAAACTCAGAACCAGGTGCACAACTAGTATTTTGATGTGTTTAATAACTTGTGTTGGTGGCTTGTTGTTATTGACAGTTGAAAAGATTGGAATTGAAGCTGAAGCAGTTTGCAGAAATTGAAACATTGTTGATGAAAGAATGTGAACAAGTCGAGAGGACGAGGCAGAGGTTTGCTGCGGAACGGTCCCATGTTATATCAGCACGTCGTGGAACTGGGGGAGCCACACCTCCGATGAATACATCAGGTGTTGGTCCTTCCATGGTTAACAGTAATGGCAACATCCGACAACAAATGATCTCTGCCTCTCCCTCACAACCGAGCATCTCAGGGTATGGCAACAACCAACAAGTTCATCCTCACATGTCCTTTGGTCCACGACCTTCAATGTTTGGGTTGGGGCAAAGGTTGCCCCTATCTATGATACAGCAATCACAATCAGCTTCTTCAAATGCACTGTTCAATGCCCCTAGTAATGTGCAGCCCACTTCAAATCATCCATTGTTGAGGCCTGTGTCAGGGACTAACTCTGGTTTAGGTTAATTTTGAGAGTAGATGTAAGTTTTGTAACTTAAATGGTGCAAATTTATTTGGACATTGATTTCAGCAGTGAAGAGGAAATTTAGGTGGATGTGGCAGGAAAGTTGTTCAGTCTATAGAGCCAGTAATTGGTTTCATTGCAAGTTTACTGTGAAAGTGTTGCTTAAAGGAAATAAGTGGCATTTGATGTTCAATAGCTTTAGTTTTTTATCAGGTGGACTTTAGGTACCATAAAAATCTTATTATCATTAGTGGCAAAAATCTTGTTTAGTTAGATTATTACATAAAAAAAATTAAACTGGATGAATAATGACCAGTGTCTACACTGCCTGGTCTATCATGGGCACAAATATTAACTGTTTTCTGATCCTTCCATGTATCCAGCGTTTGTCTGCAATTAAGTTCCAGAGAATCTGTAGCTAATTTTCTTTGTTTAGATAGGAAACCAGTTTCACTTAAAAGAAAATCTGAATTTGGGAGAGAAAATAAATAGAAGGGGCACACTTGATGTATTCATAAGGAGTGGAATTAAAGCAATGGAAGCTCAAATTTGTAGAAAATTTTCATTAGTCTAAACGCATAATTTGATATCCTTCTCTCTATATGTATATACATGAATGACAAATTCTAGTATATACAATCAGATACAAAGAATAAGATTAGGTGTTATGGCAAAGCAACTAGTTATCAAGTTCGTAATCCATCTTTTAAATAAAACCCCTTAGAACCACCCAACTCACAACACAAATTTAGAAAATGTTGGTACAAACTAGTTAATTTAATAGTGTTCAATGATTTTCATGAATGGCTTGCATGATGAATGGTTTACACAATCTGAACAGGTCACAAAAATTTCACTTTGAGAAAACTTGGTGCATAATACTAAGATTTAAATTTAATGTCAGTTAACAAGATTCTTATTGCTAGTTAAGATGACTTAAAACAATACAAGGATTCTTGTTTTTACAGACAAAACCCCTTAATTTTTAATGAATTTAAACTCAAACAATGTCCCATCTCATGAAATCTTCTCTATAAGGAGGACTTGGCTCTTATTGAGTATCAACATTAGTGAAACCTTTTTCTAAGAGAGTTTGCCTTCCTTGGTTATCCTGTCTCTATAAATGTCTCAACAGTATCTTTTCTGAAGATTAGGTAGAGAATTGATCCAATATAAACTGTCATCAGAAGAAACACTATGATTCCAATGAACACAATTGCCATCTTTGATAGACTACTATGGATTATCCAACCCATGAAAGCAGTAATAAGGTAGTACACATTGATAACAATGATTCCAAAGCCTAGGATCCATGAAAAGACAATGATCTGCATATAAACTTTGTCATGTTTCTTTCAACTTTGAATTAACATTATTTCTAATCTTATTCTAGGTTCATGGATAGTATATTGTATGATAAAAATAGATCATTATTTCAACAAAAATTTAAAGTGGCTAGAAAATAGAGGGTGTAGCTTAACTCACAATCATAGATTTCTTGTGAGGTCCCATTTTGGTACTACTGCCACTAAACTTAACGAGTGGAATTAGAGCAAATGGTAACTCAAAAGAAAGAACCATCTGCAGCAGGAAAGTTTTCATTAGTCTGAGTGCATAATTCAACTCTCTGTAAAAGCACACACACATAGAGCAAGGATCCTGATTCCTGTGTGCGAAAATGATTATGTCCTCATGTCCTTATTCAATCAACTATCTCCGAGTAATATAAAAACGTCATTCTGCATTTTTAGAATTTTTCTTTTTAATTCAATGACACTTTTTTATTATACAGAAACGGGAAGTTGGAACAGAAATGAGGACAGATGATCTATCTTCCACATTCAGGGAGATACAAACACATGTGTATGTGCAAAAGAAAAGATCGACAAATTCTAGAGTATACAAATCGATGTGGTAACGATACAAACCGATGTAATAACGATAAGCTGACTAGCCCCAGAAGATCCACCGATGATGGAAACAATAAGGCTAGGTGCTATGGCAATGCACCTAGTAACCAAATTCCTAATCCATTTCTTCATCTTTAAGTCCAAGAAACCCTTCACAACAATATAAATTAAGAAGATCTTCCACCAACAAAATATTTACGGTCTGTTTGCGATTTGAGTTTTGGAGGAGAATGAAAAGAAGTAGAAGGCTTCAGAGTTACGAAATATACTTGTGAGATGACTCTAAAACCTTTTCTATCTCCTCTGAAACCCAACTCGCAAACAAATGCTTAGGTAATTTAACTTAATAACAAGACAATATTCAATGATATTATGAAATAAATTAAGAACCTTGAGAAGGAATGTAGCATTGTTAAGGGTAAGATCATTGCAACGATCAGCATTGTCTTCAGAAAGGTTATTGGCTGAACAAACACTGCCCGATACAGAAATTATTGCAACGTTGATTAGAAATGCAACAAACAATGCAAGCTCACTCCCTATGACAAAGTATCTACATGCATCCTGCATAATCATGAAGATAATACATAAATACCAGTTTTTTAAATTGTGATGATTGTTACATTATGTTTATTATAACTGCAGAAAATGAAGGGAAAATGTGGTCGATGTTCTAGTGGTTGTGAAGTGTGATGCTGTTGCGAAGTGCAATTTAACACATTGATAAATATTACATATTATTAATAATAATATATATCTCATTTAGATAGTTAATTAATGAATAACTACTATGGTTAATTGTCCTTAGTGCATTCCATTTTGGTGCTCCACGTTTGTGTAAAATTTTCTCATAATTATTTATACAGTAGCTTACATTGATGCCACTAACGGAAGTGTGTGTTCTTCTACTGAGCACAAGAGCAGAATGGAATGGAGGAAGAGGTTGTGGCTGCATTTTTGTCATCAAAAGGAAATTTTGAATTTGTTAATATTGAACTAGTTTAATTAGGTTTTATTTGTGAGTTAAGTTTTGGAGTGAAATGAATGAAAATTGAAGATTTTAGAGTCATCTCAAAAATATATGGCATAACTAAATATTATCTTCCCATTTTTTCCTCTCCAGAATTTAACTCAAGGATTATGAGTAAAAGGAGGAAGAACACAATATTAATATGGGTTAAAAGGAAAAGGTGGTAAATTACGGCATGATAAGGGCACCCAAAAGGGCAATGGCATCGCCTGTGGCTCTCTGATCAGTGAGTTTGGGCACAAACATTCCTTTGATGCAGCCATCACAAAAACTAGCATTGATATCATCAATTCCAATTTCCTTATCTGACAAACACCCAAAAAAATGTAAGTAATAAATATCCTATTCAAAATTAAAAGTTGGAAAGCCAAAAACAATCAACAAAAAAATAGGAAAAAAGGATTATTTTTTTATAACAAATGCGATATATATATATATATAGAGAGACTGAGAAGATTGATTTAACGTGATAGGTATATATAAAGAAAAAGGGAAATCTTGAACATTCAATAAATATTCATTAGATATTTAATCTTAATATAGAAACTTTGACCATTTAGAAATAGACCATATAACATATATTTAGTCTTAAACATTCATTGAAATTGTTCTTTATCAGAACACAAGAGTACGGACAATGATGAGTCAGATGTTGATGAAGAGGTAGGAAGCGGTCGTCAAGGTGACTGAAGGCAGCAAAGAGTTGGACCCGTCGGTGGAGGTACCTGAAAAGGTTCTCCGACGATCAAGTCAGTATATGAAGTAGAGAGTGAGTGACAAGAAGAATAATATTAGAGAGTCTAGGAGTTGAGGTTAAGATACTTCCTGTTGGTGGGTACTCCTATTTATAGGAGTGAAAGTTGACCTTGGGCTCTTGGCTGGTGGTGCGACGCGTGGCCGACCAAAGGTGCTGTCTGGAGCTGCTTTTCCCGTGTCAGGCGGCCTGTTGGGTCATACACTGTGCCCTTCTTGTCTCTTAGCCTCCTCTGCAACCCGTCTGTTGCGCTGGCAGGTAGGTTGGTGGAGTACGGAAGACATGTTGTCTCCTGGGTCAACTTCGGTGGTCCCAACAAGTGGGGCCACCTCGGCGTCTAAACATGACATTTGGTTCGCCGGATAGGAACAGTTGCCCCCAGTCTGCCAGGATGCTGGAGGAGTATGCTGGGAGACTTTGATATGAGCCTCCTTCGATTTGGGCGAGGGGTCTGGTCTGGCCTCTTAACTGGTGGTTCCCTTGGGCGAGCTTAGTGGATAACGGGGTCTTTTCTATGGCGGTCGGTCCTTATGAGATTCGGCGCCTTGGTGTTGAAAAACTGTCGATTTGGTTGACCTGGATATTGGGCGTGGCTTGTTACGGTTGATTACCCTGTTGGGCGTACGGGTTCGCCTGGAATGTCTTGGGGTTTTTCTAATGGGATTTATGACGTATTTCCTTGATTCGATGCAATACGTGGCGGGTATTAATGGCCTTGGGCAGTGTATTGGCCAGAGTGGACGTTTCATCATTTTACTTTCTGCGACCTTTAACATCCGCCGAAACTCATCATGCCTTGGGATTGACCGCTGGTCACTTAAATGCTAACACGTGTCAAGATCTCTGGATTCTGCCGAATTTTACCTTGTTTTCCGGACTTCCATTGGATCGCACTCGAGTGTCTTTATGCGGTTCTGATGAGGACATGGATGGGCTTTGTGGGAAGGGCCCATGGTCCAGGCTCTCCTATAAGTAGGGGTTTTGGTGACGTTTTCGTTTTTACGCATCTTAAACGACTTTTGAATACTCAGCCATCTCTTGCGTTCTTTTTCCGGATTCTCTCAACTTCTTCATAAATCCAGGTAACCCCCTGATCTCCATGGTTTTTATTTGCGATTACGAGTCTGATTCCGACGTGGAGATCCTCCCCGGACCTCCACCGTGTTTCCAGAAACTGCCCCCTTCGTCTTATGCATTGGTGGAGGTTCTTGAACCGTTGAATGCAGTTCCTCCTTCCTCCTCTGGAGGTGGAGGTGGGGGGTTTTTCTGGAATGATGTTGATGCCTTTCTGGCCTCATTGCGTGCCAAATATGGGCTTAGCAGTTCTGATTCTGAGTCTGAGTCTGAATCTGATGATTCTTGTGATGGCAGGTTCATGACGATGA
>NC_032022.1:12742736-12744131 GCF_001865875.1 Lupinus angustifolius | reverse complement strand
TTCCTTCTGCCGAAACTGCCGGGGTCCTTCCGCCCGCATCAACTGGGGATGAAGCTGGCTCTTCGGTGCCCCCATCGTCTGACCAACCAGCTGGGGAAGTGGGCGGCCGTTCATCCGAGCCGACCAGGAAGGGGGGAGTTAGGGGGGCTCAGGATCGTATCTCCCAAGTCCACGTCCCCCGGGCTATTGAACAGGCCCTCCTGAATGCCAATGCTAAGGAGGCCTTTGACAAGGTTCCTTTGTCCGTCTTGCTGCGGAATGCCAAAGGGAGTGCTGTTTTTATTGCCTCCATCCAGAAGTATCTGGAGGCGGACGGGGTCCTGGAGGCGCGGGTGGCGGAAGAGGCAGCGTCCAAACTCCGGGCTGCACACGAGTTGGAGAAGCAAAGACTGGTTGAAGCTCATGCTGCTGAGAAGGCGGACCTAGAAAAGTTGGGCGAGGCCGTCAAGGCCCAGGTGGCGGATCTGTCTGCTCGCGTTGGGTTCCTGGAAAGTGACAAGATAAAACTGACCGCCCAAGTGATGGAGTCAGAGGGGGCCGTGCGCGCTAGGGAGGATGCGCTTCGCCGGCGCGAGGAGGAGGTTGGGGCTTGGAAGGCCCGTGCTGGGGTTGCCATGCGAGAAAATGCTGCACTTCTCGGGCAGGTGCAGGCATTAACTGAAGAGAAGGCATCTCGGGAGGCCCGAGTTCGGGTATTGGAGGGAGAGAAAGAGCAGCTGGAGGAGGCTGTGGGTGAGGCTGCGGCGGATGCTTGGGTGAGTGCTCAGTCTCAGCTTGCCCTGGCGTATCCGGACAAAGACTGGTCCTGGATGCAGCTGGGGGCCTATGTTGAAGACGGGCGCCTGCTGATGGGGGGTGATGATGGCGAGCCGAAGTTGATGCCCTTTCCTGGCCAGGGTGGGGGGCCTTTGTAATTTTCAATTTCTTGTAATCTTTTCATCATCACTTTTCTGTAACCTATTTTGCGGCTTTAATGAAGACTTTCTCTTTTAATATTCTTGTGCGATGTGGAATTTCTGTATGTTCTGAACATGTTGGTTTCGGCTCTTGATTCGCCATCCTTTGGTTAGGCGAGTGCCGATCGAGTATGCGAGGGGGGTGAAGGCCGGCCCCTCTTGCGTGTGGGCTGAAATCCTGGTAGGTTTCAGGTAAAGGGGGCGAGGGCCGGCCCTTTGCATCAGGCAAAGGGGGCGCAGACCGACCCTTTGGGTGTAAGCAGAAAATATACTTGGCACCAGGCAAAGGGGGCGAAGGCCGGCCCTTTGGGTGTAAGCAGAAAATATAGTTGGCACTAGGCAAAGGGGGCGAAGGCCGGCCCTTTGGGTGTAAGCAGAAAATATAGTTGGCACCAGGCAAAGGGGGCGAGGACCGGCCCTTTGGGTGTAAGCAGAAAAT
>NC_032022.1:12741971-12742636 GCF_001865875.1 Lupinus angustifolius | reverse complement strand
GGTGCAGGCATTAACTGAAGAGAAAGCATCTCGGGAGGCCCGGGTTCGGGCATTGGAGGGAGAGAAAGAGCAGCTGGAGGAGGCTGTGGGCGAGGCTGCGGCGGATGCTTGGGTGAGTGCTCAGTCTCAGCTTGTCCTGGCGTATCCGGACAAAGACTGATCCTGGATGCAGCTGGGGGCCTATGTTGAAGACGGGCGCGTGCTGATGGGGGGTGATGATGGCGAGCCGAAGTTGATGCCCTTTCCTGGCCAGGGTGGGGGGCCTTTGTAATTTTCAATTTCTTGTAATCTGCGTCGTGGTCAGTTCTTCTGGCGGGGCTTTATGGAGGTCGGCGAACAGCTGGCAACGGGCGCATTTCCGAGTGAGGCTGGTCGCGTCTTTTTCTATGGTGGGCCAGTAGTATCCGGCGCGTAGCACCTTTTTAGTGAGTGAGGCGGCGCCCAAATGATGCCCACAACTCCCCTCGTGCACTTCTCTGAGGACATAATCCGCCTGTTCTGGGCCAAGGCACTTGAGTAAGGGGGAGGTGAATCCTCGTCGGTATAATATCCCTTGGAGCAAGGTATACCACGAGGAGCATCTGAGAAACCGTTTCTTTTCTTTGGTGTTGGGAGGTACGGTGCCGTGGAGGATGTACCGGATAAAGGGGGCCATCCAGTTGTCC
>NC_032022.1:12740540-12741871 GCF_001865875.1 Lupinus angustifolius | reverse complement strand
TTCCCCGGCTGGTTAGAAGGAAACCGAGGAACTTGCCTGCTTCTACGCCGAAAGTACATTTTTCGGGGTTCAATCGCATGTTGTGTTTGCGGAGCTGTTGGAAAATGCTGTCCAAGATGGCGATATGATCCTCGTCGGGGAGGCTTTTGGCGATCATATCGTCCATGTAGACCTCCATGTGTTCTCCGGTCTGGCCGGCGAATACTTTGCTCATCATTCTTTGATAAGTTGCTCCTGCATTCTTCAAACCGAAAGGCATGACCGTGTAGCAGTAGGCGGCCCGGTCAGTAATAAATGCAGTCTTCTCTTGGTCCGGAGGGTACATCGGGATCTGATTGTAGCCGGAGTAGGCGTCCATGAAGGACAAGTACTGATATCCTGAAGAATTATCCACCAAATGATCAATGTTTGGGAGAGGATAAGGGTCTTTAGGGCATACCTTATTGAGGTCGGTGTAGTCCACGCACATCCGCCATTTTCCTGAGGGCTTTTTCACCAGGACGACATTTGCCAACCATGTGGTGTAGGTGATTTCGCGGATGAAACCCGCCTCTAACAACTCGGTTACTTTAGCAACAACTTCTTTAGCCCTGTCCGTTCCCATTTTTCGTCTTCGCTGCATCACTGGTTTGGCCCCTGGTTTTGTCGTCAGTTGGTGGCAGGCGAAAGAAGGGTCGATGCCTGGCATATCTGCTGCAGACCAGGCGAAGAGGTCCTGGTTGGCCGTCTGCGGATGTTCGACTGAAGTGAAGTGCTGCTTGATATGGAGGCCTGACAACAGTGCTTGGAATTTTTTGTCTGCAAATTGGGTGCCATTGTCCGTTACTATGGCGGATGGGATGCCGAAGCGCGTGATTATGTTTCGCCAGGTGAATTTTTGGATGTTTGCCGAGGTGATGGTAGCCAAGGCTTCCGCCTCTATCCACTTAGTAAAATAATCGACAGCGACAATTAGAAACTTCAGTTGCCCTGCTGCTTGCGGGAAGGGCCCTAGGATGTCCATGCCCCATCTGCAGAAAGGCCAAGGCGCTTGCGTCGTGGTCAGTTCTTCTGGCGGGGCTTTATGGAGGTCGGCGAACAGCTGGCAACGGGCGCATTTCCGAGTGAGGCTGGTCGCGTCTTTTTCTATGGTGGGCCAGTAGTATCCGGCGCGTAGCACCTTTTTAGCGAGTGAGGCGGCACCCAAATGATGCCCACAACTCCCCTCGTGCACTTCTCTGAGGACATAATCCGCCTGTTCTGGGCCAAGGCACTTGAGTAAGGGGGAGGTGAATCCTCGTCGGTATAATATCCCGTGGAGCAGGGTATACCACGAGGAGCACCTGAGGAAC
>NC_032022.1:12693064-12740440 GCF_001865875.1 Lupinus angustifolius | reverse complement strand
CTATTTATAGGAGTGAAAGTTGACCTTGGGCTCTTGGCTGGTGGTGCGACGCGTGGCCGACCAAAGGTGCTGTCTGGAGCTGCTTTTCCCGTGTCAGGCGGCCTGTTGGGTCGTACACTGTGCCCTTCTTGTCTCTTAGCCTGCTCTGCAACCCGTCTGTTGCGCTGGCAGGTAGGTTGGTGGAGTACGGAAGGCATGTTGTCTCCTGGGTCAACTTCGGTGGTCCCAACAAGTGGGACCACCTCGGCGTCTAAACATGACCTTTGGTTCGCCGGATAGGAACAGAAATTTTAGTAGTTAATATTTCATTTTTTTACTTTCACAATGAATCACCATCTTTACTTAATATTGGAATATAATTTAAGTTGGGGGAACAACATTTAAATAAATTTATCCCATTAAAATATAACATTATTATTAAAAAAATTAAATAGTATTAGAGTCATCATTATGAAATATTGACGGTAACATGATATATATAATAAAAAAAATTAAATTTTATCCCAGTAATAGTTAATAGTTCTTGAGGTTAATTACTTCCAAAGTAATCTTATTATTATAATATAAGTTTAATATCTACACATGCATAATGAAAATTTTATATATAATCATTGTCTATGGTCAATGATTTAATGATTGTGTAAAATAATATTACACCCTTCATAGTCCATACATAAATATGAAACTAATTAAACATTATTAGTTCTAATATAAATGCTAAATTTTATTCAGTATGAGACAAAGAATATCTTAAATATATATGTCTATATTGTTCACAATTCCTAATTGGTTCAGTAATCAACTAAACTATGAATACCCCAAATCTTTGGAGACCAAGAAGCAATGCTGAAGAGTATGTTCAGTGCAAAGGCTGTTCCAATTACTGCCACAAACAAAGTTAATGTTTAGAAAAAAATGTATCTATCGAGAGTTTTTTAAACAGTTACTATTGTGTTAATCATTATTAACTTTTAAAGATAAATAATATATATACATTCAGGTATATCTGCTGCTATTACAGCAAGTTCAGCTAATAACCATAAACAATAGTTGACAAATGATGGGTACTCAGCTTTACATATTTGTTTACCTGTCATATTCAAATAAGAAAGGTTACATTTACCTATTATATTTACAATCTCAATTTTATATTATATGTTGTGTGTTTTAAATTCACTAAGAACAAATGAATATTGTTGTGTGTTTTGAATCTTACCCGTGACTGTTAAACATGGTATCCCATCTTAAAAAAGAGAGAAAAACGAAAAAGGAAAGAGAGGATAACAAAGATATGAAGATGATTAAAGAATGCTTCTGGAAATTTTCCTTAGATAATTGTATCAATGTACAAAGCTATTTATAGAAACTTTTACTGGTTAAAACAGAATTAACCACCTGAAATGTAACAACCTTCTAATAGGAGAAGGAAAAGGCAATGGGCCAAAACAGAAAGTAAACCAGAAGCCCAATGATAAAGAAAAATGAATAAGGCAAAAGGAAATCAGTTTGTGGTCCTTGATTCCTTTATTTCTTTGTGGTGACTATTAGCATCTATATTCAATTCCAAGAGCCCCCCACAAGCTGGGATGTGTATGTCTAGCATCCCAAGCTTGGAGTATAAATTCTAGAACAGATGAGGTGATAGTGATTTAGTAAATATATCTGCTACTTGAGATGCAGTAGGAATAGAAAGGAGATGTATCAATCCAGCTTCAACTTTCTCTCTTATTGAATGGCAATCCACTTCGATATGCTTGGTCCTTTCATGGAAGATTGGATTTGCAGCAATGTGAATAGCTGATTCATTGTCACAATACAACATCACAGGTTGAGGATGCTCAATCTGCAAGTCACGCATTAAGTAAAGCAACCATTGTGCTTCACATGTTGCCAAGGCCATAGCTCTATACTCTGCTTCAGCCGAGGACCTTGCCACCACTTGTTGCTTCTTGCTCTTCCATGAAATGAGAGAATTCCCAAGGTAGAAGCAATAGCCATATACAAATTTTCTAGAGTCAAGGCATCCTGCCCAATCTGAATCACTGTATCCTTTTACCTTGAGATTAGAATCTGCAGAAAGTAAAAATCCAACACTTATAGAGCCCTTAAGATATCTCAATATCCTTTTGGCTCCCTCATAGTGAACATTAGTGGGTTTAGATAGAAATTGGCTTAAATGTCCAAAAGAAAAACTAAGATCGAGTCTGGTATGAGTCAAGTACAAGAGCTTACCCATGAGTCTTCTATAAGGACTAGGATCAGTTAGAGGTGCACCTGTTTCTGAACTAACCAGTTTCTTGGCATACTCCATTGGAGTGGAGCAGGGTTTTGATCCTAGCATACCAGTATCTTGAAGGATGTCCAGAGCATATTTTCTTTGATAGAGTAGTATGCCTTTGTTGGATCTTGCTACTTCCATTCATAAGAAGTATTTCAAGGGTCCAAGATCTTTTATACTATACTCTGAATCAAGCAGTTCCTTCATGAATTCAATCTCAGTCATGTTGTTTCCTGCTAATATAAGGTCATCCACATATACAAGTATAGTAGTAAAATCAGAAACAGTGGATTTAATAAAGAGAGAATGGTTTGTAGGGGACCTTTGATAACCTGACTGAAGAAGCAATCCAGTAAGCTTAGCATGTCATTGCCTACTAGCCTGTTTTAGACCATATAAGGATTTTTGTAGCTTGCAAACAAGGCCAGGGTGATTAATGATAAGTCCTTGAGGAATTTTCATATAAACTCCCTCTTTCAACTCACCATGGAGGAAAGCTGTGTTAACATCCAATTGATGGATGTGCCAATTTCTTATTGAGGCTAAGGATAGAATGACTCTAATTGTAGTCATTTTGACTACAGGGCTGAATGTTTCCATGTAATCTATTCCCTCAGTTTGGGTGAATCCTTTGGCAACAAGTCTTGCCTTGTGCCTTTCAATTGATCCATCTGATCTATACTTCAACTTGAAAACCCATTTACAACCTATTGCTTTCTTATCACTAGGTAAGGTTGTTATAAATCAGGCATCATTTTTGTCAAGAGCATGAAGCTCCTTTTGAATGGCCTCTCGCTAGCAATGGTGTTTAATGGCTTCATCATAACAGTTTGGTTCAATGTTGGAAGAGATGCTAAGAGAATAATTCGTATGAGCATTAGACAAGTAATCATAGGATATACTTTTAGATAGAGGATACCTTACTTTTGAAGACTTTGGTGAGACAGGGTGTGAAGTAGAATTGGTCAATGTGCAGTGGTAGTCTTGAAGGTATTGAGGTTTATGCTTAATTCTATTAGATCTTCTTGGAGTTTGACTACTGGTTGGGGCATTGTGTTCCTCAGTGCTAATGATAGTATTCTGTTCATCAGTGCTAATGATAGTATTGTTTTCAACATAAGGAATCTGATGGTTGGCTTCTCCTTGATTGTTTATGTTAGCATTAGATTGCCAAGGGATTTGTTCATTTGAAGGAACCTAAGGGCAAACAATTCCATCATTATTCTTATCACGGGTTGAATCAGCATATGATTCAATAGGGATGTTCAGATCAGGATCCTCTTCTTCATAAGATACTCCCTGAAAAGGAAAAATATGTTCATAGAAGTATGCATTTCTAGATATAAAAATTTCACGTGTGAGGACATCTAGGACTACATAACCTTTCACTCCCCTTTTCATTCCAAGAAAGACACATCTTTTGGATCTATGATCCAGTTTCTTTCTTTGTGAGGAAAGAGTGGCAGCATAGCAAAGACATCCAAAGACCTTGAGATGTGAGATATCAGGTTGCTTCCCATATAGAACATTGAAGAGATTATCATTTGAAAGATACTTGCTTGGCTGTCTATTAATCAAGTGCACAACATGATTTATGGCATAATTCCAAAAGAAGTGGGACAAATCAGATTGAAAAATTAAAGATCTAGCTACACCAAGGATGTGTTGGTGTTTTCTCTCAACTACCCCATTTTGTTGGGGTGTTTCAACACAGCTAGTTTGGTGCTCAATCCCCTGTTCCGCATAGTAGTGATTTAGGGAGAATTCCTTCCCATTGTCACTTCTTATGCATTTGACTTTCAATCCAAATTGGGTATGAACCAAGGAAATGAAATTCCTGATTAGGCTAGGCACCTCAGATTTAAGTTTTAGAAAGTATAACCATGTAAATCTGGATTTGTCATCCACTATAGTCAAGAAATATCTATGCCCAAGGGTACTAGGGATAGAGAAAGGCCCCCATATATCCATATGGAGTAAATCAAAAATGGCAACAGATTCAGTAATGCTGCTGTTATAGGGCAATTTTCTTTGTTTAGCTAAATGACAAGCATGGCAAGGATCTAAAATTTTATTACACTTGATATAAGAGAAGAGTTTTTGCATAATGGACATTTTATTGTGAGAGGGGTGCCCCAATCTATTATGCCAAATGTTATTGTCATACACAGTAAAAGAGTTTACTTTCCTATTCTGTTTTTGACTAGACATAATAGGTAAAGTCTTGATAGATTCTTTCATTGCAAAGAGACCATTCTTCAACTCAGCTACACCAATCATCCTCAATGATGTGAGATCCTGAATGTGACAAAGATTTTCAACAAAGGTTATCTTGCAAGGAATTGTGTTAGTCAACCTTGAAACAGAAATTAAATTGTAGTGAAAAGCAGGGATATATAGAACATTTGTTAAGTGTAAGTTGGAAGAAAACATGATACTCTGAAATTGTGGTGGATATTTGACTGCCATTGGGCAGAGTTACATATATGACATTAATCTTCTTGTAGGTCTGGAATTGTGAGAGTGTGTGGCAAACATGGTCTGTGGCCCCTGTGTCAAGATACCAATCAAAAGTTTTAGTATAATAACTCAATAAACATTTGGTACCTTTGTCATTGGGGATATTTGCATGTGTGCTGAACTGATTTGCAATGTGAGGTGCTTTTGAAGCAGGTTGTTGCAGTATGGAAAGCATGGTTTGGTGCTGTTGAGGGGTTATATTAACCCCTGAGACCAGTCCATCATCCTTAGCCTCAATATGTGACTCAATGCTATATTGTTCTTCTTCTGATGAAGTCACATTATTGATGCTATAGTTCTTCACGTTACCAGGTGGGAACCCATGTTTCTTGAAGCATTGGTCAACTGTGTGACCTGTCTTATGACAAAAGCTACAAAGTTTTGTTTCTCTTCCTCCTGAGATTCTTGAATTGTTTCTTCCTCTACTGCTTCTACCTCTTCCTCTACTGCTTCTAAAATTGTCTCCCAATTCATTTCCATTATTACTGCACCTATTATCAGCAATGCTCACAAGAATTCTTGGCTCACCATAATGTGAAGTAATGTGCCTCTCTTGCTGAGTTAGAAGGGAGAATGCTTTGTTGATGGAAGGAAGGGGATCCATCAACATAATCTGAGATCTTACCCCCTCGTATTGGTCATTAAGGCCCTTAAGAAAGCAAATGACATAGCCATTCTCCTTGTATCCTTTTATTGTGGGAATTAAGTGGCAGGAACATTTGTTTATGCAGATACAAGATGGAATTGGTCTGAAGTTATCCAATTCTTGCCATAGTCCCTTGATATGGTTATAATATGCTCCTATACTAAGACTTCCTTGCTTATATGTGTGTATCTCAGTGAATAACTCTGAAATGCGAAATATATCTCCTTGATAGTACCTTTCACGCAGGTCTTGCCATATCTCCAAGGCGGTATCCATCCATAGAACACTCTGAGCAATTGAGGCATCAATTGATTGAATTAACCAAGACACCACCAATGTGTTGCACCTATCCCAAGCAGCGAATGTTGGATCATCAATTGAAGGCTTCACGAGAGAGCCATCTATGAAGTGTAGTTTATTCTTGGTTTTCAAGGACATGAACATGGCTCGGGACCAAGAATGGTAGTTATCACCATTAAGAAACTTTGAAACAATTGCTACTCCAGGGTTCTCATTAGCGTGCATGAAGAACGGGGAAGATGGATCCTGAATCGGGATCATAGGTTGAATGGCACGAGTTTCCATTTGTGAAAAACAGGATGGGTCCGTCGATGTGAAGATGAAATGGAGAAGAAGGTAGAGTTAAAGATGAGCAGAGACGTTTGCAGCGGAGATGATCTTACCCAGAGATGTATGCTCTGATACCATGTTAAACATGGTATCCCATCCTGGAAAAGAGAGAAAAACGAAAAAGGAAAGAGAGGATAGCAAAGATATGAAGATGATTAAAGAATGTTTCTGGAAATTTTCATTAGATAATTGTATCAATGTACAAAGCTATTTATAGAAACTTTTACTGGTTAAAACAGAATTAACCACCTGAAATGTAACAACCTTCTAATAGGAGAAGGAAAAGCCAATGGGCCAAAACAGAAAGTAAACCAGAAGCCCAATGATAAAGAAAAAGGAATAAGGCAAAAGGAAATCAATTTGTGGTCCTTGATTCCTTTATTTCTTTGTGGTGACTATTACCATCTATATTCAATTCCAAGAGTGGCTACACCAAGATTTGCAGCCAAAGACTGAATTATAAGGGCAAAGATCAATCCAATAAGTATTACCCACAGCAGCTGGATATAACATCATAACATAATTTTTATTTCACTGATTATATTTTTTTCTTCAAGGTAACAAAGATATAGAGAAATTATCCGGTTACATTTTTTCTTATCAGATTGTGGTCAGGGAGAGAAGAGATAAATACAATAGTTATAGAAAGAATAGTATATAAATATTGAGTTGACCAATGTTAAATTTTCTGTTTTACTATCTCTTTTCCACATAATAAATAATAAATAAATACATGACTATGATTAATTCAATGAATTTAATAGTTATGTATTGTTTATATATAGTTAATGTATCATTCATCTCATTCATTTAAATTACTTTTTAAAAAGTTAATAATAATTAAATATAAATGGTAGATTATACAATTACAGTACAAAAACTCTTATATTGTGAGCATTATATTTTATTTTTCTCTAATTCTATATTGTCTGCAATTTCAATGTATGTTGTGTTTCTAGTCACAATTTAGCTATACCTCATATCTATGGTTAGCTCCAGCTTGCAAATCAGTTTCCACTGCAAAAATAGAGAACAACTAATATAAATTTAAGAAAGATATTATCCTGGTTTTGAATTTTGGTGGTATAAGGAATTTCCACAAGTGCATCATGACTACAATTGCATCATTTTTTTTCCAATAACAAATGTTTTTTTGTGTGCATAACAATCATAATTGTTGTTTGATGAATATATGCAACCTATCACAACCACAATTACAATATTTTTTAATTGCAGTAAACATAACAACAATTGTTTTTTTTCTTTGCATAGCAATCATAAATTTTGTTTCATAAATCTATGCAACTTTAAAATTCTCACAATTGGGATATTTTTTTTAATTGCTATAAACACAAAACAATTGAAACCATAATTTAAAATGTTGTCAAGGAGATAAATTTACCATGGTAAATGCATTTCTTAATAGATTTACCATGGCAACTAGCTTAAATTTTAAGAAATGCATTTATCTTTAAAACAATGCGCTGAAGATTTTTCCCAGGTCAGCTTCATGCTTAAAATTATTTTTTATTGCACTTTTTTGTTATTATATCCCTTCTAATTTAACTAGAAAATAAATATTATTAAATTATTGTAATAACTTTATATTTATTTTCATAATTTCCTATATAAGGCAATTGTTTTTAAAAATTCCAAAGAAAAAGGTTATATAAAATTGTCTTTCAGAAAAGATACTTAAACCTAAACAAATAATGGATTATAATTTTAAATAATTAAGATCATAAAATTTTCAATTATATCAAATATGATGTCAATACCAACAAGGCGCTGATCTACTAGTGTAAGATCTCATTGGATCTTTAAGGTTGAAAGTTCGATTCTTGAAGTGACACTTGTTGAGAGAAGCAGCTACGAACCCCGAAACAGATTAGTTCTTTATCCAAAAAGGTGAAGAGATATATTTGGTAGTACTAAAAAAATATGAGGTCAATCCACCAAAATTGCATGATTTAATGGTATAAGGTTTCACTAGACCTTCACATACGCCAAAATATCAAAGATTCAATTCATGCCAGTAACATTTATTAGGAAAAACAATCACATTTTCTAAAAATGATTAATTCCTTACCCTTAGGTCCCATTAGATATACCACAGGAACATGTGCCCCATCCATTATTTAATTTTCCCCAACATATTAAGTAATTTTACAGTCGTTTTGAAATGCTTATAAATAGAATGTCTTTTTTTGTTTTTTATTAGAATATTTTACATTATAATTTTTTTATTGGATAACTTTGAAATATTTTTTTGTTTTTTATTAGAATATGCAATTTAATGTGAGATGGGTAATTTCCACTTACAATTAAACTTTTTGTGGTGGTGACTTATGATAATAAGATTTTTTGTATAAACTAAAAAATGTTAAAGATAAAATTGGAAAATAGAAATTATATCATGATGATAACTACATCATGTTTTGACTTTATATATAAATAAATATAATAATATGACTTTATATAGTATAAATATAGAAGTATAGATAGAATAGATATATAGATGTGTCACATAATACATTTTATTTTTAATATATATCATTATTGTAGTTTTTTACTTTTTGTGGATTTTTCTAATCTATGCAATGTTGCATAAGATAACTAAGTCGTTATATATCCTATTTAACTATATTCAATGTTCAAATTAACTTATTACAAAATTAGTATATTAATTCTAGAAAAGTCTCTGTTTTTTAATTTGACTAAAAAAATTTCAATAATTACAAATCACCATTAATTACTCCTCCACCAAAAACAATAACCATTGTTCGCCTCCTCTAAAAAAATCATGTTCTTCCACTTGAACAAATTAGCACTATAAAATTTGTACAGTTATGATTTTTTATTAATAAAGCATCATATATTCACATAACACTCCATTTTTTTTTACATTTCATTATTGCTATGAATTTCCATCTTTATCTTCTTTCTTTCTTACTACTGTTCAAAAGCATTGCGGCATTACAAATGACATCATTCTTCATCTAAGAATTTTTTGGTACTACCAAATGTATTTCTCACATTTTTTTAGTAAGGACTAATTCATTTGACTTTTTTGATCATAATGAGGATTTAGCGCGCTAGGGATGGCAAAAAAATTCGTAACCGTGGGTACTCGCGAGTAAAACCCGTACGGGCACGGGTACAGGTCACAAACGGGTATCAGCAGGTATTATAAATGGGTTTTAAAAATACACGTAATACATACGATTGGTACGGGTATTATGGCACCCGTGCCCGCGGTTTTATTTATATGATTAATTTATTATATTTAATTAAAATAAAAAGTACATTATTCTAATATTTATTACACTATGTACATTATATTTTTCTTTTACTTTGTTTACATATTTTATTGAGTTTGGTGATGAAACACCCTACAAATATTATTACGTGTGTAGAATTACACATGTTTTACAAAGAAAATAGATATTTTTTGTTAAGGAAATGAGAACAAAAAATCACACAAATAGAAAACATCAATAAATTTAGCATTTTTGTCAAATATTCAATCAAAAGATACAAAAATAATTAAGTTTCATCTCATTTGAAACAATAGAAGTAAAAAATTAAAAATTCATTTATAATATAGGAAAACTGCGGGCACCCACAAGTACCCGCGATTATTCGCACACGGGTACCGTACGGGTACGGGTGGGTATGAGTAAGGATGGAAACAAGCTAGGGCAGGCAGACTTTGCCTTAAACAGACCGAGCGTGTATAGCATATAAGAGTCTGGATCTGGCATGTTAGCCTCTTTAAATTTTTTTCCAAAGCCTAGACCTGACATGTTTAAAAGCCTAGCTTGACAAGGCCTATTATACTATATTATATTGAAATAGGTGATCATATCTATATTTAAATAACTAATATCATACTTTTAAATAGATTTTTATCATCATAACAATTAAATAATATTTTTGTATACATTTTTATATTAAAGTTACATATATAATAATTTTACTTATATATTAAAATTATAAAATATGAATATTATTACATAATATAAATAAATAGGTCTGTCTGTTAAGCTTTATAGGCGATTTGGAGGGCCTAAAGTCTCACTTGTTAAACTAAATAGGCTTTTCAAAAAGCCTGAGTCTGACCTGTTTACGAAAAAAACCTAGCCTGACATAGCTTGTTATAGGCAAGGTAATAGGCCCCTGGTAGGTGACCTGACCTGTTTTCACCTCTAGGTATGGGTAATGATCTCCTATTTTGAAACGGGTAGCTACTACTTGTGCTCGCCCGTACCATTGTCATTCATAAGTGGGGCTTTACACCACTAGATCAATACATTATCTTGTTTTAAGTTATCTTTTATTTTCAATATTATATTATAGATATCTATATTTATCCTATATATTTATCCTATATATAAAGCCAAAACTTGAAATAACTTCCCTCATGATGTAATTTTCATATCCTATATTGCTCTTAACATTATTTAATTTTTACAAAAAAACTATATAATCCTAAGCAACTACCACCAATGCATTAATTAACCACATATCTCACCTTAAATTAAACATTATCATAAACACAAAAATATAATATAAAGTACACCGCCCACAACAAATACATTTTAATTCAAAAAAATGAAATATATAAAAATTGAATATGTTCACACAATATTCACCAGCAGACACGAAGTGCCTGTACACACTAGTTATAGATAAAGCCAAAACTTGAAATGACTACCACCATGATTATACTTTCATATTTTGTCCTTAATATATTTTATTTCTAAAGTATACACTATATATATATATATATATATATATATATATATATATATTTCTATACTATCTATATCTATACTTCTATACTATATATAAAGTCAAAACATGGTGTAACTTCCACCATGGTATAATTTTCACTTCCTATTTTACCCTTCACATTATTTAATTTTGACAAAAAACCATATAATTCTGATTAATCACCACCAAGTCACCAACACATTAATTAACCTCATATCTTACCTTAAACTATACATTATCATAAACACACAAAAATTATAGTATAAAGTATATTGAATACAACAAATACATTTTAATTATGAAAAAATGAAATATATAAAAACTGAATGTATATTACCATACAGGCATGAAGTGCCTATACACACTAGTATATATAAAGTCAAAACATCTTATAACTACCTAATATGATGTAATTTCTTATTGGCTATTTTATCATTCTAATTAACTATTATTACAATGTTTTTATACATAATAATATTAATAAGAGTTAGAGAAAGTTACATACCTAAAAATATCATATTATGAATGTAGTTTTTTAAAAGAATTACAATTCATTTTCATATTTCTTTTATCACAAAAAATATAATATGATTCTCTTAAATATTTAATACTAGAAAATAAGAATGTGAGTCGGTAGGCACGAAGTGCCTGTCGACACGCTAGTTATATATAAAGCCAAAACTTGAAATAACTTCCTTCATGGTGTAATTTTCATTTCCTATATTGCCCTTAACATTATTTAATTTTTACAAAAAAACTATATAATCCTAAGCAACTACCACTAATACATTAATTAACCACGTATCTCACCTTAAATAAAAATTATCATAAACAAAAAACTATACTCTATATAAAGCCAAAACTTGAAATAACTCTCCTCATGTAGTAATTTTCATTTCCTATATTGCCCTTAACATTATTTAATTTTTACAAAAAAACTATATAATCCTAAGCAACTACCACTAATACATTAATTAACCACGTATCTCACCTTAAATAAAAATTATCATAAACAAAAAAAAATATAATATATAAAAATTGAATAATATCACACAATATTCGCCGGCAGACACAAACTGTATGTACACACTAGTATAAATAAAGTCAAAACTTGAAATAACTATCACCATGATTCTACTTTCCTATTTTGCCCTTAATATTTTTTATTTCTAAAGTATATAGTATATATACATTCACTATATATACATATATATATATATATACATATATATATATATACATATATATATATATACATATATATATATATATATATATATATCTATACTCTATATAAAGCCAAAACTTGAAATAACTCTCCTCATGTAGTAATTTTCATTTCCTATATTGCCCTTAACATTATTTAATTTTTACAAAAAAACTATATAATCCTAAGCAACTACCACCAATACATTAATTAACCACATATCTCACCTTAAATTAAACATTATCATAAACACACAAAAATATAATATAAAGTACACCGAACACAACAAATACATTTTAATTCAAAAAATGAAATATATAAAAATTGAATATGTAATATCACACAATATTCGCTGGCAGGCACGTAGGGCCTGTACACACTAGTTATATATAAAGTCAAAACTTGAAATAAGTACCACCATGATTCTATTTTCCTATTTTGCCCTTAATATTTCTCTCCCCTGGGAGTATGAAATTTAGAAGCAGGAGGATAAACTAATAATAATGTAAGAATATTTTTTTATTTTTCCTTTAAAAATGTACTTAACAATGAGAAATGAAAAATAATATGTAATTATATAATTTTACTAAGAATATTTAGTTATTTTGATATTTTGTCTCCAAAAAACCTTAAATTGATGGAACTATAAAAATAGACACATTGAAGGTTTTAATGAGATTGACTATTGGGATGACAAAAAACTACGATTCGTGAGTACTCGTAGAAATATCCACAACAGGTACCCGTAATAATAACTTATGCATGAGAACATATTTTATGATACCTACCCTGTGGGTACCTGCAAATTTAGGAATTTAGTTTTTAATTAAATTTTTATATATATTATAGTTTATTATTATTATTTTAAGATTATATATTATATATTTTATTATAATTTCATAATAAATTACACCTATGATCATAATTTTATCATATAAATATCATATTATTCATGTAATAATTATTTTTTACATATTGATTGTTACAAAATATATAAATATATAATTAAAATTAAATACCCACTATCCGCCTGGGTACTAGCAAATTTTGCGAGTTTGGGAACGGGAAAGCACTACCCGCACCCGTTTCCATCCATAGGCTTGAGAAACCCTCAAAAATATTTTTTCTCCTTCGCCTGACTCCCAAACGAGGGAAGACATTCCAAAGTCATCCTCTCTCTCTTCCCTTCCCCTCCAAAACCATACTCCCAAACAAAGGCTAAGGTATGTTTGGAAGTTATGAGTGAAAGAAAATGAGATGATCAAATGGCTAGGAAATGAGAGGAAGGAAATGTAAAAAGAATGTAATCATTTCCCTTGTTTGGAAGTATGAAATTTAGATTGTGGAAGTGCTAACTAATGATAATGGAATATTTTTTACTTTTCCTTTAAAAATGTAATTGACAATGAGAAATGAATAATAACATATATATCATACTAAAAACATTTAGGTATTTTAATATTTTGTCTCCATAAAAATCCCAAATTGTTGAAAATATAAAAATAAACACATGAGGGATTTTAGAGGGCTTAACAAACCCTCCAAAATCTTCTTCTTCCAACTCCCGAACAAGAGATAAACTTTTCAAAGTCATCTCTTCCTCTCCAAAACCATACTCACAAATAAAACTTAAGGCTTCATTTGGTTGCACACAATAAAATAAGATGACATAAAAAGATGAGTAAGAAGTATGGATAGAGAAAGAGGAGAAATAAAATAAATTATTGTAAAGTTAGATATAAGAGAATAATGAAAGAAAATGAAGAGAAATAAACATTTTCCTCACCCACTCTTTTATTTGGTTGAACATAAAGTGAGAAGAGAAAAATGATATTATGTTTCATAGAACAATTATATCTCTAAAATAAAGAAAAAATGAAACTTTTGTTATATTATTCATTAAAAATAAATGTTATAATTTTAGATTATAAATAGTATTAAATATTTTTATTATAATTTTAATTAATTTACTTTTATATCCAAAATAGATTAAAACAAAAAGTTGAGGAAAAAAAAATCACCACTCTCTCCCCAAACTATAAAGGAAAGAATTTATGGTGTGTCTCGCACAATTTTAATTTCATTTTCTCTTTTCTCCTTACAACCAAAGAGGAGAAAACATATATTTCTCTTCAAACTCTTTCACACTTTTTTTTATCTTCACTCTAATTCTACTCTACCAAATGAAGGTGATGTAAATCAAGGGGGGCGACCTATGATTTATGGAAGTCATGTTCTTGCAAAGAATTCGTAGCATATTTAGTTTATTTTATTTGTATTGTTATTAATAAATGAGAATTTAATTCTCATGTAGTCTTAGAATTTATGTTTATTTTTCATTCAAGTATTTTAGTATTTAATTTGATGTATTTTGGGATTGAGAAATTATTTATTTTCTTGTAATTTGGCATAGTAGTGGTTAAGTGGTGTAGCATAAACAAGATGACATGAAAATAGGAACAATGTAACAATTTCGAAACCAACTTGTGGCTATACTTAAGGGATGAAGAGAAGATGATCAAGTCCACTCAAGCAATGAAATTTTATGATTAATTCGAGGAATTTTCGAGGCTAATTCAAATTCAAATCTTCAACAACTTAATCCAACCGAAATTGATCAGATCAAATTAGATTTGGCTTGTTAGGATTATGTTAGTTAGGATTTTATTTTCAAATTTCAATTTTTTAAATTAGATCTTATCTTTATCTTTTCAGCGAGGCAAATCTGCCTATTTATAATTTTGTTTATTCATTAATAAAAAAAAGTTGAATTTTGAGTAAATTTGAATTGTTTTAGTTGAGAACACTTATCCTAAACCTAGGTTGGCCGTGGTCACCATTAACAAGTTCTTATCAACTTCCTTGCTTGTGGCGAACCTCATAGCTTATCAAGCTTCCATGCTTGTGGCGCTTCCCCCTCCTAATCTTTTCCATTTCCCTCACTAAAACAACCCCAAATTCCCACAATTCACCAAAAACAAATTACACTTTAAAAAGCTCAAAACTTCAAGCTAAAACGATCCTAATTCTAAGGCAACCCCCTAGAGGTTGTCATTAGAAGACTAATAGTATATTGATTGACTATTCTTTTACTATTATTATTGAAATAAGAAAAAAATTTCCTCATTTTGCGTGATTCCTATTTATTAAAAATACTCATTCCACATGAACATCTGTGTAGTTATGATCATGTAAAAATATAGACCCCAAAGAAAAAAGGAGCCATATTTTATGTCTCAAAGTTTGTACCATTTCATGTACCACTTGTTTTTTATTAATTAGAAAAGTAAAACAATAATTAAATATATATTTAGTTTATATTTTGTGACTAATGAAAATGTAATAGTGGAGTGAAGGTTGATAAATAAGACATGTGTTCATAATGAAAGAATGAAGGTAGAGATTAATAGAGTGGGAGAATAAACAATAGTGGAAGAAACAAAGTAGATAAATAAGACATTACACCATGGTTGATAAAACAAATTGAGGTTGTGTTTTGAAAAAGCTGTATACGTGCATAATGTGTATATATTATAAAAAGAAGTATTTCAACATAGTTGGTAGATGATAAACCATCACCACACTTTCCTCAACTTTGATTCCCTTCATGTGCTACAATAAGAAAGGGGCAGCCCCACATTTTTTGTTTGCACGATTTCAAATTTGTTTTTATTGTTTCTTTGATTTATCTGCATGTATTTCCAATTCATTGATATTTTATTTGAAATATTATGATAAACATATGTAACAATTTAAAAATACTCTATAAATATTTCAGTTCATTCATTGTTTCAATTGAAATTGAGAAAAGTAGTAATCCCATGATTATAGAGTAAAAATCCAATTTTGAAACACATTCGTCAACGACAACAAAGAGTAAAAATCGGCAATATCATGAACATAATTCAAGTTTTTGGTATCTGAGTAAGAGTAATTACTTGATTCAAAATCACTATTTCACAAAGCATATAGTAACATTTTTCATGTGCCAAAAAGAGCTTTTGGATGAAGAAGATTTTCTTCCCTTAATTAACATAGTGAGGTAGACCCGAAAGTTTTAACTTTTAAGCACAAATTTAAACTTTTTTCGGTAATGGTGATTTTTTATAATGGCCCAAATTTAAATGGTCACAAATTTGAACTTAAATATAATTAAATTAGGAATTCTATGAAGAAGCATTAGAATATCAACCTTTTTGTAGCAAAAAAGAATACCAACCTTCATAGTTGGGATATGATTTTGTAGAATATGGATCCTTTGTCTGAAAATAAGTATATTTATATGTCTCTAGCCAATCATCTTTCTTTAAATAATATAAAAATATTATTTTATGTTTTAAAGATTTTTCTTTTTAATTGAGTGAAACATTTTGATTGATCATGATAAGAAACATAGACAAAAATGGAGATAAGTGATTTATGTCTGATTTTATCATTCTCTTAAAATATAAAAGCTTGATGTATTGTGAGATGTAAATAGTAAACGATGGTTAATACGTCAAAGTAAAAGCTCAATAAATTAGAGAAAAAATGATATATACATTAATTGATCAATATCCTCGGTTCCAAAACCATGTTATTTATATATTTTTTTAATTTTATTTTTAATTATGTGACAATTTTCTACTGTACTAATGCATGAAATTGAGATAGGAATGAGGAAAGATATTATGTTAATGAAATAATGTAGGAATGAAATTTGAATGTTGATATTACATGGTCCTAAAACTAGTAATAAGGGGACAAGATCAGTGACCGTTTGAATTCAAATTCAAAGAGATAGCTCCTTCATCCTAGTTCAAGGTCTGTCACCTAGTGTTAGAAGAAAGTGTGGACCCCACATGTTCCAACACCCCCGCTCCTAAACCCAAAAAAACGAGCCCAGATGAACGGCCCAGATGCATCCCCTATTTGAAACTAACCTCTTTCCGCGCCCTCAAAACCGCAATAAATTAAACCAATTTATTACACAACTCACACTTCTTTCTCTCTCTTAAAAGAAGACAGAAAGAAACAAAGGAATCTGTAACAATAAAAGCGTGACATAAAGAAACAATAAGAGTAAGAAGAAGAAGAATAAGTTTTGTGTGATATTCAAAATTTGAAAACGAAAAATAGAAACAAAATGCATCGTGGTTCGTCTTTTTGTTCATCAACTACATCATCTATGGCGAAGCGTCGTGCATCGAACTCGGAGAATAGCAACAATGTTGGCAAGATTAAGAAGCGTCCTCCTCTTACTAACCTCACTAATCACATTGCTTCTCGCAACTCATCTTCCACTTTGGTATTCTTCACATTTTCATCTTATAATGTGTACTTTAAATGATTCATGACAAGTTTTATTCATTTGAGAATAAAAAAAAGTAGTATTTATGTTCCTGTGGGGTTGTAGTATTATGAAGAGAAAAAAAAGGTGCTCACAGAGATTTAACTCTAATTGCTCTTCTCAGTTTGACTCAGATTAATCAAAGTCAATATCATTTACATAATTCTCTAATTTATCATCATTATATATCAACAATGATATTATCTTATAAAATTAATATAAAGAGTGATGAATTATGTAACAGACTCAAAACGTGACATTCATATTTCACAAGTATGTTTCAGCATGAATGAATGGACATTTGGAGTGTGAAGTTTGCATGAGACCTAATTACCTAACTTGAGCCTAATAGCTAGGTCATAGGATGAAGGTTGTCGAAGTCATAAATAATGACTTGACTATATTCTCATCCGATAAGAGACTTATCTTAATATGTTGATGTTGTAAGGATTTATTTTTCTTGATCAATTGTTACCACAACACTTTTAGGATTTTATACGTAAGTATGTTAGCTACATCCTACGATTTTTTTTGTATCTTTGGTTTTAATTTAGTGGAATTTTGCATTGGCAGGTACCATGTGTTACTAAAGTATCCAAGGCCAAGAAAGAGCCTCTACCATGCACCACTAGCTCAGCAATTTCTAGCAATAAACTACCCTCTTTGACAAATGTTAAATCTACTACAACTATTTTTCCAAAGGCCACTCCTTTACCTCAAAGGGTTGAGGATCCTCCAACAGTTACAACTGTTTCAATCAGCAGCATGGATATTTCTCCAACTAAATCAGATGAAATCTCAGTTTCTATGGATGGGTCAATGTCTTCATGTCATTCTTTCAAGAGCCCTGAGATTGAATATCTTGACAACACTGATGTTTCAACAGTTGATTCAATTGAGAGGAAGACTTTCACCAATCTCAACATCTCTGATACAACAGAGCCAACAGGTTTCATTGCCTTGACTTATTTACAAGATATAATATAATGTTTTGTTTGCTCAAATTTGTAAATATTTGATCAATTAAACTTTCGAGGGTCAAGTGCATTCTAATGTGTTATCATTGATTTGTTTGCAGGAAACAAATGCAGTAGAGACATACTTGTTGAGTTGGAAAAAGAGGAAAAAATTATCAATGTTGATAATAATTACAAGGACCCTCAGCTTTGTGCAACCTTTGCTTGTGACATCTACAAGCACCTGCGTGCAACTGAGGTTGACATTTCATATTCCCTGTTAACTATGACCATTTTTATGCTTAAATTTTCTATTTGGATTTGATATTTTGGATCTCTCACTTTTGTTGAATAACTAATAATAGAAGGTTCTGTTAGCTTCTCTTTAACAAAGATGGTAATGTTACGTCATGAGAGTATCCAAAATAAAGTGTCAAATATTTGCTACCAAAATAAAAATACTTATCCCCTCCAATTTCTGGAATCTCAGGTAAAGAAAAGGCCATCCACAGACTTCATGGAGAAAATTCAGAAGGACATGAATCCAAGCATGCGTGCTATATTGATTGACTGGCTTGTAGAGGTAATATATGTTGATAGTCAAATTAATGTGGATTTAATGATTTTATTATATTGAGTCTTGACATATGTGAAGTTCTAACATTAATTAGAGTTTCATTTTCACACCTCCTTGTGTATGCTAAACAAGTATTTTCAATTGCAGGTGGCTGAAGAATATAGACTTGTACCTGATACATTGTATTTGACAGTGAACTACGTAGATCGGTATCTTTCAGGGAATGTGATGAATAGGCAAAGGTTACAATTACTTGGTGTTGCCTCCATGATGATTGCCTCGTAAGGAAGCTTATACTTGGTGTTTTTTTTATTGATGGTTTTTTTTTTACTTTTATTCCCTCCCAGATAACATAAAAGGCATGCAGTTATAAATGGTTTTTGTTCTTGTTGACAGTAAATATGAGGAGATTTGTGCACCTATGGTGGAGGAATTTTGCTACATAACTGATAACACTTACTTCAAAGAAGAGGTTTGGTTTGGTTTGAATTATCTGGATATGTTTTGTAGTTTTAATTTTTACATGTTTTGAGCATTTGATCATTGAGTTGTGCAACTCTCATGCAAACATTTGGATGCAGGTTTTAGAGATGGAATCTGCTGTCTTGAATTTTCTGAAGTTTGAAATGACAGCCCCAACAATTAAATGTTTCTTAAGGTGAAAATAGTTAACTGATGAATATCATATTCGCATTTTGAAGTTCCTAGACACTGAACTAATATAACATCTTTTCTTCATTGATATGATTATTGCAGACGATTTATTCGTGCAGCTCAAGGAGCCACTGAGGTACTCTCCTTGCTTAATCTGGCCATTTATATGCAGTTTATGTATCTCTGTAATAGGGAATGTTCAAATAATAGTGGAGCATTTTGATCACTTGGATATTCTAGCTATACACTTGAAGGAAAATGAAACATCTATAACTATATCATTATCCTATGGGTTGTTCCTCCTCCTATTCAGAAGATGGAATCTTGATGGTGTCAATTTCCATTTTCTGTTCATGTACCACAGTTATTTATTATTTATATTGTGATTGCACATAGTTAGAATTGTTGTTATAAATCCATTTATAAATTATTGGCTCTTTTTGATGGTTTTACCTATCTGTTTTCAGGCCCCATCACTACAACTAGAGTGCTTGACAAACTACATTGCGGAATTGTCTCTCTTAGAGTACAATATGCTTTGTTATGCTCCATCACTTATAGCCGCTTCTGCAATTTTCCTGGCCAAATTTATACTTTTCCCTTCAATGAAACCTTGGGTAAGCAATAAATGCTAAGAATAAAGATTAAGTGTTGCATCATTAAGGGATTCTTTTCGGGTATGCCTGACTCACTACTGTTTATGTTCTGTGAACAGAATTCTACACTGCAGCATTACACACTTTACCATCCTTCTGATTTGTGTGACTGTGTAATGGATCTCCATCGTCTTTGTTGCGGCAGCCCTAATTCTAATTTGCCTGCAATTAGGGAGAAATACAACCAGCATAAGGTAACCTCATTACCCCATTGATAAGGTTTGATGTTTACTTTCTATCGGTTTTAGTACTAACTCTTGATTTATGTTTTCAGTACAAATATGTGGCCAAGAAGCACTGTCCTCCTTCAATACCACCAGAATTTTTCCAGAATTAACTTGATAGTTAGGCTTAGTTTGACATAGCTTATGTCCCAAGGGAAAGTGCTTCTCTTACAATGTACAATAATGTAGAGTTGCCTTTCACCCTTCCATGTTAATTAGAATTCTTGTCTCTGCTTTCATTTGATGTACAAACTATTAGGGGTTTGCCCACATTATTCACAAAAAAATGAAATGTCAATGCTTCATGAAGCAACCTTGTATATTACTGCCTACTGTTTCTACAAAAAATAAGATTGCTTTAAGAGTTTAAATGGCTAGAAAGAGCAAATGACTAAACCAGTAAACCATGAAGATGGCACTTAAAAATAATACACAAGACAATCAAGTAACTTTATAAGCATCATTATTTCCAGTATCTCCATTATACAATGATACGGCATGCATATACATATTATAACATTACAAGCATCATCAAAATCAAAATAACATTAATAAAACATGCTCAACCCACATTTCATACATCCCAGTTTATCCTAACTTAGCAACTGGTATCTAATGGCATGCACATAGAAAATCATTTATACACCACACTGAGCCTTTGAATTTGATACATGGCAAGTTACCTTATGACTCATTGGACAAGCAGGCAGAACCACATTCAGAACACTCCTATTTGGTGTGTCATTAAGCCAATGGCAATCTTCAAAGTTGCAATAAGGTTCACCCTTGGGCTTCTCCACGTTCACAGGCTTAATATATTTGGGTGACCAAGCAGGGGTTCCATCCTCATACGAATTATGGGTCAATCTCTTCAAACCCGACCCATCCAATCTAATGGTAAATATTTCACCATATGGCTGGTAATGATGTGGATTCGAGATTGGCTCAGCTGAAATCCCAGCATAGTCTGAAGTAAACACTAAACTCTTCCCATCTGGGCTAAAAGATGGGTGGTTAGTCCTCCCTCCCAAACCACTTTGAACCAGTTTCCTCAACCCGGTTCCATTCGGGTGGATCAGGTACAACTCGAAACTGCCACTACCCGGTTCATGGCGATCGGATGCAAAAGCGATCCATTCCCCATCCGGTGACCAGTTACACATTGTGTCAGTCCATGGACCCTCAGTTAACTGCCTTAAACCATTTTTCTCACCATGAACCGCATCCATGATGTATAAATTCTTATGACCGGACCGGCTCGACCGGAATACTATCCATTTTCCATCTGGCGAGACTGAAGGAAAAGCATTATTCTTCCCATCATGTGTCAACTTTTTAAGATTGTTGCTTTGGTCCAAGTCATCAACGTTGATTGAAACTATATCAACCTCAGTGCTCTCCGAAGCAAATGTTTCTCCAACCGCAGTATAGATGACCCCGGGTCGAACCGGGTCCCATGCAGTCGAAAACGCCGTCACGTCTGAAATCTTCCTCCGGTTCGAACCGTCCCGGTTCACAACATAAACCCCTGGCAAGTCAGCGTGAGCGATGCGGTCTCCTAATGGTGAGAAAACCGGGAAAGAACCGTCGAACCGGAAAAGCGTTAGACCGGGAACCGGGCTTAGAACATTCTCGAGAAAAAGCAGAGGGCTACTATTACTAGTTTCTTTTCCTCTGCACTTGTGATATCCAACTCGGGACGAATCGGGCGAGAGAAACGGGTTGAGGTGATGAGAACGAGGTGAGACCAAGCGAGTTAACTCACTGAACTCGTTCTTAACCAGGTTGAATAACTCTACATGACGAAAACTATTACCTGGCCTCCTCGTTGCGACGGCGATGAAGTCATGGTTACCTGGTGCGGTTGCTGGTGTGAACGCGTGAAGACCTGGTGGAGTGACTCGCTGAGTCACCACCGTGTCAACAGAAACATGACTTTCGTTTGGGAGAATCGCTCTGTATATGCTCCACCATCCATCATCGCCTCTCCGGTGAAAGTAAATAGTCCGATCATCAACCCAAGCAGGCCAGCCACCGTGTTCAACCACCTTAACCCGGTGAGTTCCGTCGCCAGTTAAGAAAACATAGATGTCCGTAGTGAGATCCTCTACCTCACCGGACCAACCTTTTTTGCCGTAGGAAGCAACCGCCGTGAAAATACCCGACGGAGACACGGCGGGGCTGAAATCAGCAACACCGTATGGGGTTAGTCTTATAGTCAGACCGGATTTTAAATTAGTTGAATAAACCGCGGCCCAACTAGACCGGGGCTGAACCGGGTTTTCATGTGTTGACACGTAGATTAAATTTTCGCCACTAACACTAGGCTTATCTTTAATCGAAACTTTATTTTCATTCAAGTGATTCGGTAACAAAGCAATTTGAGTTCTATGTGTGGTAGTGAAAGATTGAAGAATCGATCTTCTATTAGAAGAGGTTTCTGAAGGGTGAGTGGAAACGACGTCGTAATAGATTGTGGAGACGCCGTTACGTTCAGTAACGTAGAGGAGTTGGAGTGGCGGTGAGTTAGAGGGGAGTTCGGTAGTGGTTTGGTTGTTAGGGAGGAATGATGAAGGGGAGGGAAAGTGGCCGTTAAAGTTAACGGAGTTTCCATCAGTGATTTGAAGTTCGTAATTTGGTGAGTGATGAAGTGGAAGAGTGTAAATGTCGAAGGCGTAGTTGTCTCTGCCAAGTGTTTTGAAGATTATGGTTTCTCCATCTTCGTCGATTGCATAACATAAAGGTAAGACTAATACTATTACAAAGTAGATTGAAATTTTCATTGTTATTGCGTTAATCTGAATGATTTTGTGTGTGTGTGAGCTGTGAATGAAATGATTGAACTGTGTTAAAGGAAGAAATGGGATAAGAGAAGTGGGTCCAACTTTGTATTGATTCGTGAAGCCAAGCAAAACGACTGTGTCTAAGTTGGGCCAATGCCAATCTAATCTAATTTGTCTTTATCAGTACTGCTCAATTTGTAAGTTCTTCCATATTAATGACCAAATTTGTCCCATATCATGCATGAACACCCATTTTAGTGATTCATATTTTCTAGATCTTCTTTAATAAATTTAAATTATAATTTCGGTCCTCAACTTTTTTTAGTATTGCTAGTCACGTTGATCTCTTCATATGGGTGTGAGAATGATAAGAGAATGATTGATGTGGCACGTTATTTATGCACACTTGACCATACATGACATTTGTAACACAATTAGTGAAACGAACTGATTTAAAAAAAAAATCAATCGTTTATGTCTTCTTCTTATCTCCTCATCTTGTTCACTCCTAAATTTTAACCTCTTTCTTTTCCTTATTTCCTTATTGTATGTTACTTTCTTTATTTTGTTAATTAATTATTTTCTCCTAAAACTACCATACAAATTATTTGGACAATTATATTTTTTTCCTTATTTTCTCCTGGTCATTATTTTACTTCCTCATTTGTATTTTTTGTTTTAGTTAATTCATTGATTAAAATGACGTTGTTATGTGTCTTAATTATTTTATAAAAAAATCGGTATGAAACAATTTCATTTAACTGATAGTGTTAAATTTTCAACTTGAAAACAACTTATGTGGTCAGTGTGGAGACAATGATAATTTAATGAAGACACAAATAGATACTTATCGTTGCAAATTTTATTGATCACAAAAATTTGAAACACAACTAATAGGACGATGACAACATCAACAAGTACCAATAATGTGATGTAACCTTCACGCAGGATGTATATATTTTGCATAGTTACTAACTTTTTAAATTTCTTATTCATTTTTTCGTCAGCAGTGACATCTGCTGCAGATGCTCTCAAAAGTCAGTGATTATTTTTCAATGCCATAGCCCAATACACATTAACCTATGTCATGAATGAACGTATGTTCCTGATCCTGGCCCGTATCTTTAGGCTCTTGTATATTATCTGATAGGCCTAATTCATCTATGTGAGTGGGTTACTAAATCACTCATTTGGCCCAGTATTAATAGCAAATACAAGAATGGTCTGCAATGAGAATATTTAATTTTTGTTTTGGGACAATAAGTGCAATTTAGAAAAATTTAAAACTAAAGTTAGATTTATTTTTTGGTTTTTAAGGTTAGATTTATTGTAAGTTATAATACTTAAGATTTTTAAGTATCCAAAGTATTTAATTGTTGATAAGATTATTCAGTGAAATGCACAATGTTATTTATAAAAGAGAAATGTGAATGAGTGTCCACTTTTGGTTTGTTTTGTTGTTGGTTTACAATTACAAAACATGTTCCAAGGTGGGTACTGTAACATAGTCTCTGATTATTAAACACAAGCTGGGGGCTTCTTCCATGGTAATTACAATCATCACTCACTACTAGGTGATAGTTATCCTTACTTAAACTTGTTCCTTTATCTAAAATAAGCCCTCATTCTACTCTTCAATTCCTGGTACCACATTTCTACCTTGATCAAAGTTTTGAACTTACTTTAACCATCACTTTAATTCTTCATTTTTACCATGAGTTTCTTAAGGCCCTCAGCAATGTACCACACTACCACTTATCACCTATCCTTCTCTAAGATATATGCCATGTCAAAGTTTGACCTTTCATCACCTAGTGACCTTTTTGAAGTTTTTTTATTGGTTAATTGAGACCTTTATCTTTGGAATAGTATCTCATGTCAAGTTTATGTTGTCCCTACAACATGTTAATATTAATTCCTAGTTGCATCCTCCTATGATCCTATCTATCCCTTTTTTCTTAAAGTGGAATACTATGATTCTACTGTTTTCAGTTCCCTATCATAATTCATAATCTATATGCCAATGGTATAATTTCCAATGTCTCTTTTTTCTTGGCCTTCAAAACTTGTGGTCATTGTTTTGCCATTGATCATGTGTTCTAGGATTCTAGCACTAGTATATTCCACTTGGGAGTTGAAGTGTTCTTTTATTGGCTTTTAGATTCTTGTTCTCAAGATTCCAATTGAAGGTTGTATTTACACTTAATTGTGTTCAAATAACTTCTCACCTTACCACTTTCTATATGTTCAACCAAGCAATTCCTTCATACTTTCTATATGGTACTTTTTTTGCTTGTCCATCTTTTATGCCACTTTCATTATATTCTTGGGTTGCTACTAGATGAAGTATCCATAACCATAATCTATATGCCAATGGTATGGTTTTCAGTGTCACTTTTTTGGGCCTTCACTAAATTGTACCCATTATTTTGTCATTGATCTTCTGTTCTATGCTTCTAGCATATTCCACTTGGGAGTTGAATTATTCTTTCATTCCTTTTAGGTGTTTATTCTCAAGGTTCCAATTGATGGTTGTATCTGGACTTTATTGTATTCAAATACATTTTCATTTTTCACCTTCTCACTTTCCACATATTCAATCAAGCATACCCTCATGCTTTTCTGTATTATCTGTACTTAAAAATGGATAATTTATATTCAAATTGTCAATTAATTTGATTCTATAAGTTTGACAGCTAATTACTATGAGCATTTCATAACCATTTACTAAATTTCAAGAGTAGCTTGTTTTTGGAAGAAAGATCTTCATATATTTTCTAGAATCAATACAAGTATTGCTTTCATTCTGTGGAACAGTATATGTTACCATGTTTTACTAGCAAAACATATAAACAAAAATGGAATTATTCCACTCATCTTCATTTATCGAAAAGGTTATGGGTTTGATTGTCCTGATTCTTCTAACTAAAAGTTGAATTTAAAACAAAATTAGGCCTATGGACAATCCACCACACTTCAAGCATAATGGGCTCTTGTGGGTAGTTTTTATGTGTGTCTTCATAAAGCTTAAACTTTGACAAAATTTTGCTCATAAAGTAAAGCTCATAATCACCACAGCATAATAGGGCAATTTTTTTCTCCTGTATTTGAAGTTGGAGTATTAATTTAATGTACCCAGTCTTATTCTATATATATAATTAACAAGGCGGTATAAAGTTCTGTTAGATCATCAGAAAGATCAAAATATTAATGGTTTAATTCCTGCGAGCAACAGTTGTTAGAGGGGTAACCATACATCTCAAAATGAATTAGTTTCTTACCATAGAGTAAGTGAATGCCCTTGGTAGTATAAAAAAAGTTATTCTATAAGCGAAGATATTGTTTACTAGATTTTTCTCTCTATCAGCATCAACACAATGGCGAGTTACTGCTTAAGTGGGTTCAAATCATACTTGCTACTTGCTGAATGAGGTTGTGTACATTTTTTGTTCTTACACTCTATTATGTGGGACACTTACGCACTAAGTGAAACTTTATTTTTCTTCTGTTGGGATATCTTAATATTGAATTCTAGCACCTTCTCTTATCATTATCTTTTCGCTCTTGTTCATTTTTAATCTTAGTGTCTTAACTATGAACATGGGACCACATCCTGTTAATAACATAGTTGGAAGATATGTCACGTGCTAAACACTTGTCACAAATATCATTGAGATTCATTTCTAATATGGTTTGACCTATGGGACAACATATTAAATCAGACCATGGTGGTTTTCATGAAAAGTTCCCTTTTGTTGTTCCATAAATGAAGCATATCATTTGCTTAACTCTTCATGAGAACTGGATTCTCAATTTTTCATAGCATGTGCTCATAGTGAGCCTTCCATCTTTTAGATCATGAAACAAACTTACAGAAAAATGTGAAGTGATTTTATTAGATTCACTGTTATTTGAGTAATAATGAAGCATGTCATTTTCCAAGTAATATTCATATAATATATTGATTAAGTTGTGGACAATTTGTGGTGGATGAAATGTGTGAAAGACAAACATTTGGATGTTGTGAACATATTTTTTATATCTTGTTTCATATAAATCCAAAATGCAAGTGGATGCATGAAACATGCACATTGCAAAAACAGGAGGTAGCTAGCATCCCTTTGTCACAGTTGGTGATACTGTGTTGTATTCCTTTTACTTGCAGGATTTTGGTACCAAAAACATGTGAATAAAATGAGTGAAAAGAACCTCTGGAAGATGATGAGGTCTTGTCTAGATAGGGACACAAACTGGTAGAATAACAGGATTGCAACTTGTATGCTTTCATTACCATAACTTATGTTTTCCAATATTTAAATTTTTTTTAGTAAGTATCAATTTCATTGGATTATTACATTATTGAGGACAAGGTTGAGAACAACTAATTTGTATTATTTTAGTCTTTATCGTCATCACCGCTCTATCTTATCCAAACCCTTATTATTGTCACCATCATCACTAAATTAAAATATATGTTATAAATGATATTTAACTCTAAATATAATTCTAAGTTTATCATTTGCATATAATTTATATAATATTATATTATTGTCCGAGAGTTATTTGGTGTGAATAAATATTAGAGACAATGATAGACACATTTCCGAGTAAAAGAGATATCAGTTGTATCAAATTGTAATTTGTAACTGAGTTGGTATCCATTATGCCTTTTATAATATTTTTGCTTACCAAATTAAACAAAAAAATATTAGATTATGACAAAATGAATGATATGAATATAATTTTGTATGAGCAGAGTCAGCAACAGCAAAAAAAAAATACTAACTATGCATGGGAATAATCTACATGAAATCAAAATTTTATGGGTTCACATTAAGGTGGCTATGCCACCAAATGAAGTTGATAAGAGATTAAGATGCTCTTATTTTACTCTCTATCCTTCTTCTATCTTAGCCACAAATTAAAGTAGTAACTATTGAAAATAGAATGCATCCTATATGAATGACTTCAATAATTGTGTCTCTCGAGTGGAAGCTACTTTAGCCAACTTCAAAAAAGTCTTTCATAAATAAAAACTTCAAAAGGTTTTGTCCGTGCCATCAATATAGAGGTACAATTATTGGTTATTTATTTATCTTGCAGGATTATAGGTTTGGTCTATTCTTCCCATATATTGATTATACACGATGAATTATTAACTTGCACTTTCTAGGTATGATAGAAGGTGGTAACATGATGCCACAAGACTCATATCTAGCCATCCATTTGGGACAGACATATAATGTGAATGCCACATATCTTCACAATTCATATGCTTAAGATACCATAGCACGTGTCCATATAAATAAAATAAATTACCATATAATGTGATGCGGAAAACTTAGATACCCATAGTTGACCGGTTTCTGTTGAGTATGTTATCGATTCCGTCATTCATATGTGGCTCCCATTGTCTCATGCCATCGCTGACCGTATATTTGTCCTCTAATGCAATTACCTACCATACGTGCATTCATTTTATTTGTTCAAATTAATCCTTTTCATCAAGACAAAGGGAAAGATAGGGATGAAAATAAATTTTTGAGAATAAGCACCATTTTGGAAGTGAGAGAAAAGAGGGAAGAAAATAATTAAGATCTCTCACTTTTGGAGAGAAATGTTGAAGATAATAATCATCTCACCAACCAGATTTGTCACCAAAATGCTGAAGTTTGCAACATATAAGAACTTTCCTCTTTTAGTAGTTTTTTTTTTGAATTTCTATTAATTCTGTTTTTAGTTTAGTTTCCATTTTTGGCAAGTTTCAGTTTTGTTAGTTTAAACTTACTTGTATATATAGCTTAGCTTTCTCTTCTTCATTAATCAATTAATCAAGATCATCAATAAAATTTCTCATTCAGTTTAGATCACTTTCTCATTTCCTTCTTGGTATTTTTGATTCTCAACTTTTCTTCCTTTATGATTCATCTTCTTCATTCTTCATTCACCATTCACTATGGGAAAGCATTTTTTACATGGTATCAGAGCACCCTTTTAGGGTGTCTCTGCTGCGCCAAATTCTTCTTCTTTCTTCTCCTTTAGACTTTCTTTTCATTCTTCTTTTTCAATCTCGTGCTGCTTCCATTCTTTTCTCCCTCAACCTTACACATTTTCAATCTTTATTGATTCTTGATCATGGCAATGGCGAATCAGATAATCAACCCCATCCTTGACCCTATCAGTCCTTATTACCTATCTCCAAATGAAAATCCTGGAGTTGTGTTGGTTTCTGCTCTTTTAAATGGTGACAATTGTCATCCTTGGTCAAGAGCAATGACCATGGCATTGCAAATGAAGAACAAAATGATGTTTGTAGATGGATCTTTGCCTAAACCAGAAGCACATGATCAGATGTATGCAGTTTGGAGTAGATGCAACAGTCTTGTTGTGTCTTGGATCACTCATGCGATTCAACCATCAATAGTTCAGAGTGTTTTATGGATGGACACTACAAAGGAGATTTGGGATGATTTGAAAGAAAGGTATTATCAAGGTGACCTATTCAAAATATCAGAAATAATTGGAGCAATGCATAATATCATACAAGGAAATGCAACAATTGATCAATTCTATACATAGCTGAAAGGGCTATGGCAGCAATTAGATGATTACATTCCAATCCCTCCCTGTGAGTGTGAGATCAAATGTCACTGCACTCTCATTCCTACAATCAGAAAATACAGAGAAAATGAGCATGTGATTTGCTTTTTGAGAGGATTGAATGATCAATACTCTGCTGTTAGATCACAAATTATGGTGATGCAACATTTACCTCCAATCAACAATGTGTTCTCAATCCTAGTTCAACAAGAAAGACATTTGCTAATTGAGAATCCAACAATTGCAGCAAGCATCTCAAATTCTAACACTGACTCAAGACAGATGGGAAGAGGAAGAGGATATAGAGGAACTATGGGTGGAAGATCAACTATGCAAGGAAGATCTGGAATTCTTGGTAGAGGCAGAGGTCAAAAGATTTGCACTTACTGCCAAAGAAGTGGACATACAATTGATAATTGCTACAAGAAGCATGGATTTCCACCAAGCTTTCCTTCTAACACCTCTAACAGTGTGAATTGCTACTCAGGAAGTGATAATCAAGACAACTCACAAGAAAATGGCACTAGTGCAGAATGCAAAGATGACAAAGATCCAGGAGTTGCTTTTACTCCAGCTCAGCATGATGCACTGAGAAACATAATACAAGAGCCTATGAATCAATCAATGCATAGCACAAACCAGATTAGTTTGACATCTAATTCTGTTCCTAATTTCAATCATGTCAATTCAGGTATGAAACTTGCATCACATATGCACAAATCAAGCAATTGGGTGCTTGACACAGGTGCAACAGACCATGTCTGTTGCAACCTATCTGCCTATCAAAATTACATAAGGATCAACCTTCTTTCCATCATATTGCCTAATGGCAATCATGTAACTGCAATTTACTCTGGCACTGTTATTTTTTCTGACCAGTTTTACCTAAGTGATGTGCTATATGTGCCTATATTCAACTTTAACTTAATATTTATCTCTAAACTTACTAATTCTCTAGGCTGGAAATTAACTTTTTCCACCAATCATTGTCAAATTCAGGACCAACTCTCCTTGAAGATGATTGGTGTAGCTAAGCTAAGGAAAGGATTGTATTTGCTAAATGAACTCAGCAAGACTCATGCTAAGCCTCACATTGTAAATGTTTACACCTCATATGATGATCACAATTTATGGTATGCTAGATTAGGACACCCTTCACACAAGAAATTGCAACACTTGTAGACTATTTTCCCTTTTATAAAGTGTACCAAAACTCATGATCCTTGTGAAATTTGCCATTTAGCAAAACAGAAAAGATTGCATTATTCCTATAGCTTTATTAGATCTGATTCTGCTTTCAATATCATACATATAGATATATGGGGACCTATTTCTACCTCATCTACCTTTGGTCATAAATACTTCCTTACCATTGTTGATGACAAAACCAGATTCACATGGCTTTTCTTTATGAAACAAAAAAATGAAACTGATCATGTTATAAATAATTTTGTTACCTATGTTGAAACTCAATTTGACACTAAGGTTAAAACCATTAGAAGTGATAATGGCAAAGAGTTTCTCATGAAGGCTTATTTCCTTCAAAGAGGTATGAATCATCAAACCTCTTGTGTAGAAACACCTCAACAAAATGGAATTGTTGAGAGAAAGCATCAACATATTCTTGGTGTGACTAGGGCTTTAATGTTTCAATCTAATATGCCTCACGGTTATTGGAATTATGTTGCTGCTTATGCTATTCATTTGATCAATAGACTTCCTACTGTTTTTCTGTCAAATAAATCTCCCTTTGAAGAATTGCACAATGTTTTGCCTGATTTGACTGATTTAAGAGTGTTTGGTAGTCTATGTTATGCATCTACTTTAGTTGGACATAGACAGAAACTTGAACCTAGGTCTAGACAAAATGTGTTCTTAGGTTTCAAACAAGGCACTAAGGGCTTCATACTTTTGGATCTAAAAACTAATGAGATCTTTCTATCTAGGAATGTAGCTTGTTATGAATACATCTTCCCTTTCTGTAATATGGATACTCTGAAATCCAAACATCACAGAACCTACAATTCCCCTTTTGATCAAGACCAGGATCTTAGAGATGATTCCAATCCCAACAATGCTACTTCCCCTGATCCAGTTGACCTGACTAGGATAAATCCAGTGCATAACATAATCATTGACCATCCTAGGACAACTAGACCTGACTCTGACCCTGAGAGTACCACTAGGACAGAAGGTGATACTAATAACACCATCCCTGATCCTGAACCATCCATGGAATGCACTTATAATAATGAATCTGATTTTAATAACAGTCAATCCCAAGCTGCTCAGGAACTCAACATTTCTGAGTCTAACCATACTACTATTCCCCCTAGGCAATCCAATAGGATAAAAGGACATCCTACCTACCTAAAGGATTATCATTGTAGCCTAATGCATCAAAGTGCTCATTCTGTTGATCATGTCAAGTACCCTATCACCAAACATCTTAACTATAACAACCTATCTTCAAAACACAAAATTTTCTCTATTGCTATAAGCATGCATGATACTCCAAAGAGCTATACAGAGGCTATCAAATTTCCTCACTGGCAAGAAGCAATCAACTCAGAATTACAAGCATTAAACAAAAGCAACACATGGATTTTAACTGAGCTACCAGAGGACAAGAAAGCAATAGGATGCAAGTGGGTTTTCAAAGTGAAATATCATGCTGATGGAACAATTGAGAGACACAAAGCAAGACTAGTGGCAAAGGGCTTCAATCAAACAAAAGGAGTTGACTATATGGACACCTTTAGTCCAGTAGTTAAAATGACAACCATAAGAGTATTGGTGTGTTTGGCATCAATCTACAATTGGCACTTGCATCAATTGGATATCAACACAACCTTCCTTCATGGTGATCTAAAGGAGATTGTTTACATGAAGGCACCACAAGGTCTTCAAGTCTCAAACTCCAGAATTGTCTGCAAATTGGAAAAATTCATATATGGATTGAAACAAGCTAGTAGGCAATGGCATGACAAGCTCACCAACACTCTGCTGAAAATTGGTTATACTAAATCCTTTGCTGATCACTCTTTATTCACTAAGAATACTAACAATGGCTTCACAGCCATTCTTGTTTATGTTGATGACTTGGTTTTGACAGGTAATAATATTGAAGACATTATGAACACCAAGACCATTTTGCATGACCAGTTCAGCATAAAGGATCTAGGAGAATTGAAGTTCTTTCTTGGAATGGAGGTTGCAAGATCCAAGAAAGGGATTATTCTGTATCAAAGAAAATACACCTTGGATCTTTTAGAAGAAACTGGTTTCCTTGGTGCTAAACCAGCCTCCACTCCCATGGAATACAACAACAACTTGCACTCTCAATCTGGCACTCCTCTAACAGATGACTCCTCCTACAGAAGATTGATAGGGAAACTTCTATATTTAACAAATACTCGACCTGATATAACTTATGCAGTAGGAGCTTTGAGTCAATTCATGTGTTCACCCACTGATCTTCACTATAAAGCTGCAACAAGGATTCTTCGATATCTCAAACATTCCCCTGGTAAAGGTGTCTTCTTCCCAGCAGAAAACACAACAACAATACAAGGTTATTCAGATTCAGATTGGGCTAAGTGCATTGACACTAGGAAGTCAATCACTGGCTGGTGTTTCTTCTTAGGTAATGCCTTGATTTCATGGAAAAGCAAGAAATAGAATACTGTTTCTAGATCTTCATCAGAAGCAGAATATAGAGCACTTGCCATGGCTGTTTGTGAAGCTCAATGGCTACTTTTCTTGTACAGAGACCTTGACATACAACACAATGAACCAGTGAGCATCTTTTGTGACAATAATTCTGCCCTTTATATAGCTGCCAACCCCGTTTTTCATGAGCGCACAAAGCACATCGATATCGATTGTCATGTTGTCCGTGAAAGAATTCTCAATGGCACCGTTCATCTTCTTCCTATTCACACTTCTCTACAACTTGCCGACATCTTTACAAAATCCTTATCTCCTTCTCCATTTCATTCGATTGTTTCCAAACTTGGCATTCTTGACATTCATATGCCTAGTTTGAGGGGGCCTGTTGAAGATAATAATCATCTCACCAACCAGATTTGCCACCAAAATGCTGAAGTTTGCAACATATAAGAACTTTCCTCTTTTAGTAGTCTTTTTTTTAATTTATGTTAATTCTGTTTTTAGTTTAGTTTCCATTTTTGGCAAGTTTCAGTTTTGTTAGTTTAAACTTACTTGTATATATAGCTTAGCTTTCTCTTCTTCATTAATCAATTAATCAAGATCATCAATAAAATTTCTCATTCAGTTTAGATCACTTTCTCATTTCCTTCTTGGTATTTTTGATTCTCAACTTTTCTTCCTTTGTGATTCATCTTCTTCATTCACCATTCATCATGGGAAAGCATTTTTTACAAGAAAACAAGACAAGGGAATGGTTTTGTCCCTCATACCCCATCTACATCTATATACTCAAATTTCATCCACTAATTATATCACTTAACATATATATTTTCTTCTTCATATTAGTTAAAACCAAACAACTAAAAAAACCTCATTATTTATTACTTTTCTTATCTTGACTATTTATATATCTATATTTGAACATAAATATTAAATATCAACTTCTTTATGTTATTATTTTTGCTACCAATAAGAAACAATCATCTCATTAAATATTTTGATAATTTTTTAATGAGATAATTACTTTTTATTGGTAACAAATATAAATATAGAATAATGAGTATAAAAGATTTTTCTTCTTTATATCTCATTAAGCTATTTTGATTTAGAGAATAAAATATCATGGTATAAGGAGATAATTTATCTTCTTCAGCTATTAACATCACAACATGTGTCATATTTAATCATTTTCAACAAAAATATTTAGTACTAAAAAATAGTACTTAAAAAATGTTTAGGTCATAGTACTTAAAAAATGTTTTTGGTATATATTGCTATAACCTTCACTTCTAATATTTAGTACTAATGAAAATTGAATAAATTTTGATAATTTCTTCCTATTAAACATTGAGTATATGTTTAGGAGTTTTGGAGCGATGAAATGAAAGAGAAAAGTGTTCCATTTCATTCTATTGCCTTTACCCTAGCTTGAAGGAAAAATAATTTTGAATGTACAAATTGAGAAAATTTAATTCCATTAATAAAGTAACTCCCAAATAATGAAAGAATATTTTAACTCTTTTCAACTTATTCCCTTTTCCTTTATTCCCTTCATCCAAACATATCATGATATTCATAGTGAAAGAAAAATTTCATTTTTAAAGAAGTAGCGGAACTAGTATGTATTTATAGAAAATGGGTTGAAATACTCAATAACATAAAATATTGATGATGCATCACAATTGGGCGAACCTCTGGGTATGGACATGCTAAAATACAGTGCCTATAAAGATCATGCAAATTACAACAAAATGGCCATTTCTTTTTAAAAGGAATTGCAAATTTTATTAATTTAAAAGTTCAGAAATTACTGCCTGAAATTCATGGATGGGAGCTGAACCACTCTAATAACCATTAGGATAATCAATTTCAACCACATGAATGTTTTAAATGATGGTGTTGATAGCAATTTTGAAAACTTCTAAAACTTTTACATTTCAGAAAGTTATTAAATAAGTAGAAAGAATAGTACAAAGCTATTTCTTATATTTGACCTGAACATCAGGGTCTGACCCATGATGCTTCTGATAAGTTGTCAATTGTCTCAACCAAGATATTGAAAAGGGGGCATGGGATATTGAAAGTTTGGAAAATGTAGATTTGTAATTGTGGTAGTTAAAGGGCTAACCTTAACAAAGTGTTTCCCCCTAAGACTTTAGGAGATTTGGTACATGCATGCCACTTTTGAAACCCAACATGCCCATTAATCACCACATTTTATGCTGTTTAAAACATTTAAGAAACACCTAAACTACTTCATAGTTTGCTTTCAAGTTTCCATATTACTTACATAGAGAAATGTATGTAGTGACTGTGTATAAGTTTGATATAGTATTATTGTATCATCTATCATTTATATTTAATCATTATTGACTTTTAAAAAAATTAATTCAAATGAATGATAGACGATATAGTGATTGTGTATAAATATTTACACTAGTACATAGATATTAATAATTTAATATCATTAATTAAACCATTGGAGCTTGTTTTTCTTCAACTTATCTTATTCCTTACACACCTATATCATATCATTTGAAAGCAAGGTTTTAAATTATAATTTGCCATAGCAGTTTATATATCAATGATTTTAGTTATCTATGCAACCATATCATCACCCCTTGACTACATTTTCTCATAAATCTTTATAATTATAATCAAAATGTATTAACATCCACAATTTAAAATCTTATTTTTTTTCCTGTATTCATGTAAAAAAAATTATTATAAATGGGATCCCTTAAGTGGTTGGTCATGCCCAGGAAATTTAATCTCTGTCTATCAAGCAGGAAAATATTATAAGAAGAAAAAAACATTATTTACAAATATACACAATTGCTTTTAATTATAGAGAATGGCATAAGTACTTATTCCAGCTTTTGAGAATAATCATGTGAAAACATAAAGGAAGAAAGATCTTTAATCTTTCTTAGTTTCTTTACCCACCACAAAGGAAATATATACATGTACAGAGATTCAAACATTTCAGCTGCTTGACTTTTTGACTAATATATAGTGACTTTTATTCTTTTCTATGAACTAATAACCAAAACTTCTCTCTGCAATTTAGCTCCACATCGTAATCATTACAAACTCTCACTTAAACTTTTATGTTTTTCCAACTCATTCCCTCTGCAGATAAACTTTGAAGATTCCATTTGTTGTAAAAATACAAGTTGAAAGCTGTAAAATATGGTTTCTTTATAACAAATAAAGAACCCAAAATAAATAAGTATTATTAGGTAAAGATATTTGAGTGACAAAGAGGATAGTAACATTGGCAAAGGTTAATTTTCCCTTTACAACAATATTTTTTCTTTGTCGAAATTGGTGATTGTTAGATACCCTCCTTCATTCTAAACTTTATATATATGAACAAAAAAGAAGTAACAGTAGCAAAGATTTATATTAAAATTACTTGAAAGTAATGTTTTTTTTTAATAACTATTCTTAAAGACTCAAAAGTATCAATTAAAAAAGTTACACAGTAAGGTTGAAACTTGAAATATTAATGTCTTTTACATAAAGATTAAAGACTTTCATTGACACATAAAGTAGAACGAGAAAAAATAACTTAATTGCCAAATGGGTGGTCACAAATAAAGAGTTGCCTCAAAATTGCTATTCTATATTCAATTTGAACCCTTTTAAGACCATTCTTGGCTAACCCAACACTGTGATAAATTATTCTAGTTTAAAAGGGTTTGATCTAAATTCCAAAACAATTAATTTGTTCCTTATTGCAAAGTCATACCCAATGCCACAATAATTGAAGATTAGCTAGCTCCGAATCTTGTGATTAAGATATGTCATGTTCATCCATCATGATTCATGAGGAATTTGAAATGAATCAGAAGACGTTTAATTTTATTTGATTTTGTCCATGTTTAGCTAGAGAGATTGAGACTTCCAATTAAGCAATAAGTGACAAAATTTGCTGCAATTCTTTCTGTACAAGGGATTCCTAATAGCATAACCAAACTATTATATATATATATATATTTTTATTCGAAAGAGTTACTTAAACATAGCCTTCTTATTAATTAATTATTTGATAAAGAATTATAAGTTCTATACGTGTATGGTTGTGAGGCATTATGGCCAGCTTTATACGTGTATTCTTTAGACTATGGCTATGATCAGTCTCTAATTTCCAGTTAGGTACGTATCAGTAGTTTGTCACGAATAATTAATGACTCACATGCTCAAATATATTCAAATGTAATGGAAAACTATTTATAATTCGGTTTTTAAATTTAAATTACCTTAGAATAACGTTGAAATATTTTCAGCTTAAGATTGAGAGTTAAATTAGTAACAAATCCAAAAGGATTTTTTTTAGCCATATGAGTAATCTAGGTTAAGTTGAAAAAACCCATTTAAGAAGCAAACATTTTTCAAACATTTTTCAAAAGGAAACTAATCTTAATTTGGTTATTCATTCATTTTTTAGAATAAATAATGAAGGGAAACTAATTCTCTTTCAGCTAAGGATGGATGATAAGCACTGCATACTAGAATTTTTTATAGGGTGGTCCTTTAAAGATATAGATTTTAATATTTGAGAGGATATAACTATATATGTGTCCCACTATATAAGGTAGACATATGAGTCCAAGAGAGGCACAACAGCTACTGAGTAAACGGTAGCTTGTATTCATTGCTCTTTCCCACTATTATTATTACTATTTAATATATCTCTATGCAGTTAATATTGATGGGTTGTTTACAATTTTCACTGCATTAAATAGAGTGATTTCATGAAATTGGGCATATTATTTTATGGATAAGAAATTAATTGGGTATGTGGCTATTCTTTTAACAAGTGTTATTCACAAGAATTAAAACTTTGACATTTTGATTATTTTGTGGATCTAGCAAAATCTTATATTATTATCGTTTGTATTAGTATTTAATTTGTCTATCTGAAAATATGAACCTGTGATTATTTTTCATCCTCAAATAGTATATGCTTGTGATTAAATTACCTTAGTTTACTATTAATCGTTTGGAAGAAATTTTCTTAACTGTTATCAGTAATGTATAATTTTATAAAGAAAAGAAATAGGTATTTATAAGCATGAGCAGTTAATAATAAGTACTCCTTCTCACACTTTATTTTAGATACACGGGTAGAACTAAGTCACCGTTCAATGACCCATTGGGTTTTATTAATAGTTTGTGAGAATTTAATATTTACAGATGTAATTAATAATCTTACATGCATATTGTCTTAATATAGCACTCATGAGAAGATAGAATAAGCAGTTGTCTTTATATTTTGGGAAAGCTTATATTTGAAAATAAACTTCAAACCAATGTTGTGAAACTCGAGCCGGACGTCAATTTGGCAAAGGTCTCGTATTAGGTTTAACTGGTTTAAACGGTTAAACCGTCCAGTCTGACCGGATGATTTCGTATATAATTAATAATTTTTATTTATAAATATATAGTTATATATAAATTTAAAACTTTATATAATTAATAATTATGTATAATTATATTGAAATAATATCTCTTTATCTTTTTTTGGACCGTAGTAAAACAAAATATTAGAACATTGTCCCATTTTTTATTTTTAGGTGAGTCGTCCAGTTTACTTCCCGGGTTAATCCAGTTTACTTCCCGGGTTAATCCGGTTTAACCGGGTTTAACACGGTAGGATCGGATTTTCTCCGGTTCAAAGCGGTCCAACTCTCATTCGGTTAAGACGGCAAACTAAAATCGTTTTCAAGTCCGATCAGCGGTCAGACCGGTCGGACCATCCAGTCCGGTACGGTTCTAACAACACTGCTTCAAAGACTGTCATAAAAACCACTCCTTGTGAATATAATTGTAGTTATTAGTTACTAATTGCATAAATCAGAAACTATTTGTGACTTGAAAGGTTAGCAAACTTAATATATGAAAGACATTTAAGGAATCAACATTCTAATGCTTCATGTCGGTCAACTACAACATATGCTAATATCTCAAAAAATTTAGTCATAATTAATGATAGCAAATATTGACCAAAATGCTCACAATTATTCAAAAAGTTGAAGTTTTTGAAATTCCTGAAACCATCATTTAAAACCCTGAGGTCATTAATTTCCTAATCTAATAGAGAAAAACACAACAGAGAAGAACATTTGCCTATCATCATCAATCATTCAATCCAAATTAACCCATTGACGATTCAACAATTTGTCTTTGCCCATTGGATAAAAATAACGTGACGGAAGAAAGAAACGAAATGGGAACGAAACTCACGTGAAGGAAGTGGGATATAAACAAAATAGAGCCGGATATTCTAAAAAAACAAAGATTTATTATCTTAAATTATGTTTCATATATCAATAATATTGAGTAAAAATAAAAAAATAATAAATATTTAATTTTTTTAATTAATATAATATGATATATATTTTGTATTGTTAGAGATATAATTCAAATCATGAGTCATTATTTCACGTGCACAGGCACACACGGTTTGAGTCAAAGCAGTGTTCAACTACGGAAGCTAACACGGGACAAATATGGATCATAATTCTTACAAAGTCTTACGTCAAGATAAACATTCTTACTTTATATGATTTACGTGTATTAATTATATTTTCTTTTTCACTTACTTTAATACCATTTTTTATGTTATAACAAGAGTGAGATAGAAGAAATAAAAAAAAACTATTTTCTTAAACCATTAACATATAGTAAACGTTGACATGTGAGCATTTTTTGTTTGAAGTCATTATATCACATTGATTATTTTTACTGCTAAATCAATTAAAGATTCACGTTAGTCTTCTACTTTTTTAAGTGTTTGATTATTAGAAAATTAGAAAAGTCAAATGGTTTAAAAAGATATTAAATGTGGCTAAAATCAGTTAAGTTTATTATTTTTAGGACTATTTTTTGAGATATTTTAGTTTCAACTAGATCATTTTTTTGGTACTATCAAGAATATCTTCTTATTTTTTTTTTGTTAAAGAAGTAATCTCTTTTAGGGTTCGTGACTACCTCAACAAATGTCGTTTACAGTAATCGAATACTCGACCTTGGGAATTTACACTACTAGACTAACACTGTGTTGATTTCCATCAGATCATTTGATTCCCACTCACAATCACTTAATATTAATTTAAAAGTGGAGATTCACTTACTCTTCATCCCAACTATTAATTCTATGAACATATAATGATTTAGATTACTTACTAATTTAAATCATTGCATGTCCATAGAAATAATAGTTAGGATGAGGAGTGAGTTTAAAAACTTACTTTTGAAGTAAGTGGATCCTTCCTCTTTTTGAGTGGGGATCTACTTACTTCAAAATTAAGTTTTTAAACTTACTCATCATCCTAGCTATTAATTCTATGGACATCTAATGATATTATAATAAAATGAGTATGAAATTAATCTATTTTGATATATGTGATTATGTGCAATAAATGAATGAATTTGGATTTAGATCCTAATGGATGGAAAATCATCTATTAATCCATATAAATTTATCTAAATCATATTTTAAATTATTCAATCCAAACAAATTCAAATTTAATGGAAGAATTTCAATCCATTTGATTTTTTTATTGGAACTAAAACATTTTTGAAAAAATCATTCTTTTAAAAACCACTATTTAAATACAATATTTTTAAATCATTTTTTTGTAAAATCACTTTTAAAAATCAATTTTATTTTTAAAAAAGAAGTTTTAACTTTTTTAAAATGTTTTTTGAACTTTTAAAAATATATAATTTTCAATATTCTATAAGCATGCAATATTTAAGGTTCTACGTATGAAGTTTTTAACAAATATTTATATATGTATATACTTAAGAATAAACTGTCAATATTAACTATATTTATGTGTTCTATAATTGATATAAATTTAGAGTGAAAAATAATTTTTCATTTTAAAAATGTAATGTTTACTTTTGAAAAATGTTTTGTAAATACTATATGCCACATCTAAAGTTTTATATGTAAAACTTTTAACACATATTATATGTCATATTTAATTAAGAACAAATTTTTAATATTAACTACATCAACATGTCCAATAATTATCTTAATTTATTAAAAAATTTAAAGTGAGATTGAAAAGAACTACAAGAAAATAAGAATTGAGATGGAGAATGAAAGTGAAAAACATTCAAATAGATATATCCATAGCCAATATATAAAAAAGTATAAATATTATGTGTAAAATTAAATATGCGTTTAGGTTGCATATTTAATTATATGATATATTAATATTTATTTTTATACTATTTTTTTGGTGCATATATTTTATACTATTTTAGTATAATTAAAATTATTAAGTGTAAATTTTGAATACAAAATATATAATTTAATTAATGATGTTATATAAATTTATTTAAAATCAGATATATTAGGCTCCTTAAATGATGTAAGTTAATCTATTTAAAAACATATAAAAGAATATACTTATAAAGAAGTTATAGACACAAGCTACTATATTAAATCTGCTAAGCTGCTTTTGAGACAAACTCTATCCCAATCATTTTCAGCCCTAGAAGAAAAAGGGAAAAAACAAAGGCCATATCTCTATCCATAAATGTGAGACTTAATAGAGTTTTACTTATTTTTAGTATTAGAGATGTTACTACTCGAACATGAGGGTGATTTTTTTATTTATTAAAAAATAACATAAAATCATAACAGTTAAAGAAGTTTTTTTGTCATATGTTATAGTATCATTCAGTATTGGAGAAAATCTTCATTCTAATTTTATATTATTTATTAAAATTTGATTGATTATCATACATCAATTTATTAAGAAATGTGAATCTAAGTCTGCTCCACCCTTATTTATACCCCTCTTGAATGTGTAGTTTCTCAATCCAAATCTTGGAGTATCTACCTTGCTCTTTGACTCACTAGTACACCATTTTGGCCTCAACCTCCTAACTCTAGTTGAGTTTTTCATCACTCTTCTTGGGAGCTGTGTCATAGTTGAGGGGGGCATCACTATGAGTAGAAGTTAAATTTTCTCACAAGTCACTACCTCATAAATAACTACCCTCAAAATCATCACTCAGCAACACCTATCTTCTATCTACATCACCAATTCACACCCTTTGTTTCCATACACATTACATTACTACTTATTCATTCATCTTCAGCATATCTTGCAGTGTGCACTAACTTTGAGACTTTGCACATTTCTAGAGTCTAAATATTTTCTAACTTTGTGTTAGTCTCTTTCATAACAAACATGTTTGAAAAGGTTGGTCCTAACAACAACATCAATCACCAAACATTTGATGTCTCTGTTGATGTCAATCAACAAGGAGACTCTAAGTTTTTTGATGATGATGGCCGCCCTAAAAGAACCGGTACGATATAAAATCATTCATGTGCCTTCATCAAACAACTTAAGTTTTTTTCGGATATAAGACTATGCGCGCACTTTCACCTAACAACTTAAGCTTAAGAATTTTTAATACATGGACTAATTCATTCATATTTTTTATGAAACATAGGAACTGTTTGGACTGCAAGTGCTCACATAATAACTGCTGTTATTGGTTCTGGAGTTCTGTCTCTGGCTTGGGCTATTGCTCAGCTTGGATGGATTGCTGGTCCTGCAGTTATGATTCTATTCTCTTTGGTGACATATTACACTTCCACTCTTCTTTCTGCTTGTTACAGAACTGGTGACCCTGTATCTGGAAAGAGAAACTATACTTACATGGAAGCTATTCGTTCAAATCTTGGTAAAATTCAGTTCACCTACCTAAATTGAAAAAACAAATTCTGGGTGCTCTTTCAATGTGTCAAAGTTTTGATCTTTGGTTTTGCTTTTTTGTTTGTTTAGGTGGCTTCAAGGTCAAGCTTTGTGGGGCAGTTCAATATGTTAACCTTTTTGGAGTTGCAATTGGGTACACCATAGCAGCTTCCATAAGCATGATGTAAGTATGATGAAAATTGTAAGATCTAACTATTTCTCTTTTGACCAAGAAACTTTGATTTTAATCCATGGAAAATGGTCTAATTGGTTGTTTTTTGGGTTCTGAATCAAATAGGGCAATTAAAAGGTCTAATTGTTTCTACAAGAGTGGAGGAAAAAATCCATGCAAAATGAATGGCAACATTTACATGATTTCCTTTGGTATAGTGGAAATTATCTTCTCTCAAATTCCAGATTTTGATCAACTATGGTGGCTTTCCATTTTAGCTGCTGTCATGTCCTTCACATACTCAATTATTGGGCTTGCTCTTGGTATTGGTAAAGTTGTAGGTATGTTTCTATTCACATAATCTATGATCATATCTAATTTTTTTAGCTATTTTTTGTTTTCTTATTTTTATTTTGGTTTGAGGATTAAAGTAATAGACAAAATTTGACTTAAATTGTTCATGTAACAGAAAACAAAGGAGCTATGGGAAGCCTAACAGGAATCACTGTTGGTCCTGTGTCAGAAACTACAAAAGTTTGGAGGAGCTTCCAAGCTCTTGGTGACATAGCCTTTGCCTACTCATATTCAATTATCCTTATAGAAATTCAGGTAAAACTCATTTTTCCAAAATCTCAAGAGACTCATGGAGCATTTAGAACAACTTATAAAAATAGCTTACCATAATAACTTATAAAAATAGCTTGTGACCTTCTTTCAAGTTCTTTTCTAACTTATTTCAGTAAGTTAACCAGCGAAACTTATGTAAATAAGTTCTTTTAAGTTATTTAATCAAATGTAACGCACTCTAAGACCATAGTTACATGGTTCAGTCATTTCCCTTACTTACCACGTACCAAATTCAACATATCGGGTTCGTCATAAAGGATAATTTGTAATAATACTATAAAAAGCGACGAAGCATGTATTTTGTACCATGTAACTTAGCGGCTTAGACCGATTTTGTTTGTCTGAACTAATAAGGTTTTGTTATGATTTATAAAACAGGACACACTGAAATCCCCTCCATCAGAGTCAAAAACAATGAAGAAGGCAACTCTTGTTAGTGTTATGGTGACCACACTTTTCTACATGCTATGTGGCTGTTTCGGTTACGCAGCTTTCGGAGATGCAAGCCCGGGAAACCTTCTAACTGGTTTCGGATTCTACAATCCATATTGGCTCCTTGACATAGCCAATGCTGCAATAGTTATCCACCTTGTTGGTGCATACCAAGTTTATTCCCAACCCCTCTTTGCATTCATTGAGAAAAATGCAGCAAAAAGGTTCCCAAACAGTGATTTCATAAACAAAGACATTGAAGTTCCAATCCCTGGTCTCAGCCACCCTTACAAACTCAACCTCTTCAGGTCAATTTGGAGAACAATGTTTGTGATCACAACCACTGTGATATCAATGCTCCTTCCATTCTTCAATGGCATTGTAGGACTTCTTGGTTCACTTGGATTTTGGCCTCTTACAGTGTATTTCCCAGTGGAAATGTACATTAATCAAAAGAGAATACAAAAGTGGAGCACAAAATGGATTTGCCTTCAAATGCTTAGCATTGCATGCCTTATCATTAGTATAGCAGCTGCAGCTGGCTCTATTGCTGGGGTTGTTAATGAACTTAAATCTTATAAGCCATTCAAGACTGATTACTGATTCAATAATGGGATTACTGCTACATTATGATTTCAGAAGCAAGATAAGAAAAAATCAGTTTTTGTTCATGTTTATATGATCTTGCAAGATAACTTAGGATTGTGATCTTGTTTATTTTCTTTGCAGCCATGTATTTTCATTTTCTTTTACTTTTTAGTTTTAATGTTATCTTAGTATGTAGTAACATGTAGCTTAGTATGTATTCCAATGCAAATGAAACAAAAAATGCAAAAGCTTATATATGTCGTTAGCATTCATACTTTTTCTGCCAACTACTCAGTTAGTCTAGCACCTGAGAGTCACAAATTTTCTTACTTTTTAGTTAAACATCTTGCACTATATTAAAATATGTATTGGTCTCCAATTTCTAAAATGATTCCTTTTTGTTTTCATTGAAATTTGAGAGACTTATTGTAAGAAGAAACTTGTTGGTGCTAAGGTTTTATTTCAAAACCAATTGTCAACCAGAGGAGTAATCAATAATGTAAGTTATGCCTAAGAAAATGAAGCATATGACGTATGACTTATTTCCCAACTTGTCCCCTTCCCAAAAAGCTAAGGGTTACCTTTGATATTAAATGATATTTTTTGGCTTATGACAACCAGAAAGAAGTTGAGTTTCTGACTTTGATATCAAGTTAAAGTTTTATCTAAAAACCATTGACAAAAAGATGAGTAGTCCAACATACATTTAGATATGTCAGAGACAATAAGACAAATGATAAGAAACTTACTTTACAACAGTTTGAGGAATGAATCATGTTGATGGACTATAATTTATAGTAGGCATGAATAAAAGATTTTAAAACTCAATCATATGTTTTGGTTATGGTCCATGTGCGAGTTAAATTTTAGAGCATAATAAAGAAAAATGAAAGCTTCAGAATATTTCATAAGTATATTTCATAATTTTAAAATCTTTATTTTTCTTTCTTTCTCCTCCAAACCCAACTCACACGAAGCTCCTTAAATTCTCACAAACATGTTTAGTGTGGCACACATGCCCTGTTAGCTTAGTTGGTAGAGGACAAGGCTTTTAACCTTGTGTGGTTGTGGGTTTCAGTGATTTTTAAGGTTCTTACCCCACTCCTTAGGCACCATGTGAAAGCTTCGTAGTCAATTTGACTTCATCTGTATTTAAGTAAATAATTTACCTAAAAACAATGTACACAGCAAGAAATGACAGAGAGAACAGAACACAGTTGATGACACATTTCAAAAAAATGACAAGAAAAAGTGGGATTCTACGCCTTTAACCATAGCCATGCACCATTGAAAGTGCCAAATGTAACATCCAATTTCCACTGACACAAAGAGAATCTTATTCAATCTGGACCATCCACTACACGGTTCCAAAATCTGTAATAATAAACTTGAAAATGATGGATCGTTTTTAATTGCTTTTGTGATCTGATGGTAGCTATGACAGTATGACACTATATATTCATGTGTGGTAAGTTTTACCATAACAACTAATATATGCCAAATTCATTAGAGTCATATCATTGTGCATTGTATTAGTGTAGTTACCTTTATCCAACATGCATGGGTCAGTTCTGAAAGTAATAAAGTAACAAACATTTGTTGTCCAAGTCTGGTATCACACATTATAATATCATGTATAAAAACATGTTATATTGATTAAAATTAAATACTTATTATTGTTGTTGGTTTTACTTCACATCATTGATGTGAAACAACATATGAGACATAACTTTTTTATACTATCAATTGTATCTTCTTACATGAATTGAATCCTTAACATTTTGGCTTTTTTAGAGGATATAGTTAAACCTTACTCCACTAAACTAATGTCTTACCATAACAACTATCCAGGATCCGGGACAATCTTTGTAGTATTAAAGGGCCTTTATATATGACGTGTTTAGCATCAATTTGAACATGTAGTTTGGACCATTTTATCTTTAAAACTACTTAGCCCCACCACCTGTCTCTTTAAGATTGAGAATGGGAGGTTGAGGTTGAGTTTTAGTAGAGGGTACTGTTGGAGAAATGCCTTCTCCATCCGAAATCCATAGAGTGAATGCGGAAGTCCTTATGACCATGGCTTTGTTCCCACAACCGAATGTGTATGCCCATACATACACCCAAATGGAACATCCATGGTCCAGACCGAAGAAACCCCAAATGAGTTCATGGTGAAGAAGAAGAACATACCTTGTTGAGCCATTTCCGGAATCTCGAAGGTATGAGTGTGAGATGATCTTCCAGATGATAGAGCGCCGAATGGTTTTCCTTTAGTTCTCTCTAGAGGGGAATGAGAGAATACCTTAGTTTCT
>NC_032022.1:12674349-12692964 GCF_001865875.1 Lupinus angustifolius | reverse complement strand
TATAAGGCCTTGCCTCAGTTGGACATCCCCACACATGAAAATGCTTCAGACTTGGCTTTCGCCCAGTCCAATGCTCATAAGGTGTTTTAGCAGTTGCCTTAGTTGGTACCCTATTAAGAATATAAGCTGCTGTCTTAAGTGCCTCTCCCCAGAGTGACTCTGGTAAGGTAGAGTGACAAATCATACTCCTTACCATGTCCTTAAGAGTCCGGTTTCGTCTTTCAGACACACCATTCATGCTAGGCGATCCTGGCATGGTGTACTGTGGGACTATACCACATTCCTCTAGGTATTTGGCAAAAGGCCCTGGACGTTGTTCACCTGAACCGTCATATCTACCGTAGTATTCACCACCACGGTCAGATCTGACGCACTTAATCCTTTTGCCGAGTTGATTTTCAACCTCAGCCTTAAAAGTTTTGAACACGTCCACCGATTGGGACTTTTCATGAATTAGAAAAATGTATGCATAACGAGAATAATCGTCTATGAATGATATGAAATATCGTTGACCATTCCAGGAAGCCGTAGGGAATGGCCCACAGATATCCGTATGTATCAATTCTAAGACGTCCGAAGCTCTATATGCACCATATTTCGATTGTTTGGTTTGTTTTCCTTTTATGCATTTAACACAAACATTAAGGTTTGTGAAGTCAATGGAATCCAAAATCCCATCTGACACAAGACGCTCAATTCTCTTTTGAGAAATGTGACCTAGGCGCTTGTGCCATAATGCACCTGAATTATTATTTTCAATCTTACGCTTAGTACCACGTGATTCCACATTCAGGGTTTCGCTATAATCAGTTATGATATTCAGCATATAAAGGTTGTCATTCAACATAAGTGAACCAGTTCCAATAACATTTGAATTTAAAGACAATTGAACCGAATTGTTTCCAAATGAACAACAATAACCAAATTTGTCCAAATATGAAACAGAAATCAAATTCCGTCTAAAAGACGGTACAACAAAAGTGTCTTTCAAATCCAAATAGAAACCAGTACATAATAACAACCTAAAATGCCCTATAGCTTCCACTTCTACCGATTTCCCATCGCCAACATATATGTATCTTTCAACATGATTAGGCTTTCGGTAGCTCAGGCAACCCTGCATTGAAACACTGATGTTAGAAGTTGAACCGGAGTCTAACCACCAGGTGTTTCCAGGTACTGAAGTTAAATTGACCTCAGAACAAACCAAAGCAAGAAATGTACCTTTCTTAGCACGCCAGGCGTGATACTTTACACATTTCTTCTTTTGATGTCCAGTTGCTTTGCAAAAGAAACAGACATCATCCTGCTTCTGTTTCTTTTGCACTGAACCCTTAGCAGCTTCATTCTTGGGCTCTGAAGTGATTTTCCTTTTGCCCTTGTCTTTAGAGGTAGTAACATAATGGGCACTTTCAGTCCTCTCTCGCTTCAATCTTTCCTCTTCTTGCACACAAAATGAAATGAGCTCATTAAGAGTCCATTTCTCCCTTTGACAGTTATAAGAAATCTTAAACTGACTGAATTGTGCAGGAAGAGACAGTAAGACCAAATGAATGAGCAAGTCTTCCGACATGTCAAGCTTAAGGGCCTTAAGTTTTGAAACGATATTGGACATTCCCATAATGTATTCCCTTATGTTTCCCTTGCCTTGATACCTCATGGAAATCAAGTTCTGTAACAGAGTACTTGTTTCCGCCTTATCGCTCTTTGCAAAGCGCTTTTCAATCTCAGCAAGGAAATCTTTGGCACTATTTATCTCATCCGAGATAGTACCCCTAAAGACTTCTGGAATGCCACGCTTAATGATCATCAGACTCATGCGATTAGAGCGATCCCACTTCTCATAATCCTTCCTCTCTTCAGAGGCACTGGATTCCAAAGGAGAATGGGGTTGCTCTACCCTTAATGCATAGTCCAGATCCATGCAGCCAAGAACAATTTCCATGTTCTCTTTCCAATCCTTAAAATTTTCACCATTAAGGACCGGAACCGAATTCAAATTTGCAGATATAGAAGCAATTGATGTAGCTGATTGAAACAAAAGACAAAATATTAAAATATGCTCACAACCCAAAATTATCATTGTGCTCAAAACAATGGTATGTCCAAATCAAGATACCTAGTGCACCATCAATATCAAGTCTTTGGACAGTGATATCAACTGCAAGTGATACTCTTGTTGTAATGATCAAACATTCATAATAAGACATGTCAACTGACGAATCCCTCTTTGGATTGATTCATCAGTCACACGTATAAAACTTTAGAATTATGACATGTTTATCATCACAGGTGTATATGGTATTCGGCCAAATATTAACTTTCCTTTGGGCCAGCTAATACCCGCATGAATGACCATACACACTTCCATCCATTATTCCTCATGAGTTATATCCATGAAAGAGGTCACTTTGGCGACATTTCACTTCATTTGGCTCACTTAAAATAACAGACGACCTTAATGGACAACCAAACAACAATTAAACCAATGCACAAAGATACTGAAGTCCCAAAATTAATTTAAAAATTTTTTTTTTTTTTCCACTCGGGCGAGCCGAATCTCGCTCGAGCGAGCAACATCTCGCCCGGGCGAGCCAAATCTCGCTTGAGCCCTATTTAAGGCGATTTGCCTCTGTTATCCTCTCGCTTGAGCGAGCCACTCTCGCTTGAGCGAGAGCACTGCAGCAGAACATGAAAAGTGCGATTTCTGCATCGCGACTCTTCGAAAATCAGCCAAATTTTTCAACAACAAACAGCAGAAAACAACAATCAATCATTTTAAATCATTTTGTTTCATATTGAAAAAGCCTAAGTATTTTCATAATCGATTCATAACAGAAACAAAACACCAAAAACCCTAAATCAAACCAGATTTGGGGAAGAACATGAAAACCTAATTTCACCCATGAATCAATTTGGGGTGGCTCTGATACCACTTGTTGGAGAAATTCCTTCTCCATCCGAAATCCATAGAGTGAATGCGGAAGTCCTTATGACCATGGCTTTGTTCCCACAACCGAATGTGTATGCCCATACATACACCCAAATGGAACATCCATGGTCCAGACCGAAGAAACCCCAAATGAGTTCATGGTGAAGAAGAAGAACATACCTTGTTGAGCCATTTCCGGGATCTCGAAGGTATGAGGGTGCGATGATCTTCCAGATGATAGAGCGCCGGATGGTTTTCCTTTAGTTCTCTCTAGAGGGGAATGAGAGAATACCTTAGTTTCTGAAAAGTGTTGCTTTGAGGTTAGTTGGAGGAGGCTTATCCTTATGCCTTATAAGCCCTTATGGATGAGTGGATAGTGTTATCCTATCCTGGATAACACTATTCTCATCCTACCTTATTCTCCTCCACCTTTACACTTGAAAACCTGTTGCTCTACAAATGGGGACCATAACCCATAAAAGTAACCCCGTAGTGGTTACTACTTTAGTTGCAATAATTTTGATTCAGTCCCTTCATCAAATCAGAAATTGCCTGAAGGTATCTACACTTATTATTATTTCATGACACATATGCCCTTAGCCACCAAATTAATTACTTAAGATCATTTTATATTTTGGCTAATTACATAATGGCCATAACACAATTATAGAATTATATTTGTGACCCATAAATTGTCAGAAATTCCAACAGGTACCACTCAATGTGTGATTGGAATATATATTACATTGGTTATTTACAATCTTGCATCAACAAGTGCATACATTTAGACCGACATTAAATCAGTATTTTGTTAAACTTAGGTGTGAGATTAAAGTCCAATTTGTTAAAGGAATCTTGAAAGTAAGAAAAGATTATATAAGACGTAGGAGAATTCCAACAAAGATTTTATCATGCTAATCAACTTATCTACTTTAATGTCCTACATTTATAATTATTTTCATGGTTCTAACATTGATATGTATGTCGCATTGTATTACTTTGACTAATCCTTCCATATAACCAAAATTTGTTTATTATGACTGTTATGATGAAAATAAGGGAAATCTTCCTATATTAATTGGATTTGCGTGTTTTGAAGAGAATACTGACAAATTCACTTATTAATTATTATAGAAAAATTAAAACCTGGCCTTTAAAGTCACTAAATTTTGTATATATACACCGACAATGTATAAATTTTATATATTATCATTGTATTATCTAACATTTATCTTTAATCATTATTGAACATTGATATTTATGGAAATATTTTCATGTTTTACTTTCTTTTTCATTAGTGCCTAAACTTCAATGAATGTTATAGGCTTATATGACCAATTTATGACTTTGTTTTTTTTTTTTTTGTAGGGAAAGAGAAAATAATGAAAATTTTAGAATAATGAAATACATTTAATTTAAAGTCTTTATTTTTTATTTATTCTCATCTAAAACTCAATTCGCATGAACATTCCATGTGGATGTCGCAAGCAAGTTTCCACTTCCACACACTGTTGCCTATAGTATAAAGTGTTCTCCATATCTTTCTGGTGATATGAAAATAATTATTAATGATTAGATATGGAGGATCCTACAAGAATCTCCAAAGTTGAAGGGAAAGGCATACCAAACAGACTCTTACGGTAGAATCCACTATAAATAAAGTGATGATTTACGCCCAACACAAAGAAATAAATAAACAATGATTTAGTACTGTTACTTTCAGAGTTCTTCATCCAATTTTGTGAATTATGAGTATTTAGACCTTAGTTTAAGAGTTATTTGAATATTGAGGGGAGAGAAAGATTGGTCGTTATTTCATTTACAAATTACTAAGACTTATATATAGTTCTTACAATTAAATGGTATAAAAGCCTACGTCACAAACGTGAGTAGTAGAACTCAAACGTGAGTGGATTATTAGCATTTTAAAAATTTATTCTCATTATTTTTTTAAATTATGATTGAGTTTCATCATGGACCGGACTTTCACTTGATTATGATTTACCCTCTTAATCGAACTAAAGTTAAATAACTTTGAATCACGAAAATTCTCATACAATTGATTTAACCCAAGAAGAAAACCAGATGTTACTTTTAATTATGCATTTATATATATGGGGATTATTGAAGTGAGAACATTTCTCATATAGAAACTGTAAGAACAATAAATTTAAGTCTTACAACCCATCATGAATGGTTATGATTGAAGATTAGTTATTAGTAATATAATAGTGTGTGGATGTATTTTTTAATCTTAGTTGTTCAAATAAAATCTAATTGTTCTTATTTCTCACAATAACGTATTGTTTTGTTCTCATGTAAGTTACTCTCATATGTGTATATATTTATATATGTATAAATATTTATTAATTTTATGTTATGGCATCTACTATCTTAACCTATTAAACTAACTTACATAGAATTTCTTTAAGGTTTATTTGGGACCCAGTTTTACAACATTGAAAATGAGTATAAATAAATAGTCATCAGTGCTAATAGCCCTACCCCTCAAATGTCAGATCTATCATGATACTTTCAAGTTTGATAGGATTTCTCTTTAAATTTCCTCCGTAATTTGTTATGCACTTTTTCTTAATTAAAGTTCGAACTTTGGTTATCTATGCACGTGGTATTGTTTAATAAGAATCAGAATAGTCATATAATCATCTTCTAGTGTAAATTCAAATCATTGTTAGTTATAGACTCTTTTACGGTTTCACAAGTTTACACTAATTTTCCAGATACAATCATATGTTTAAATAGTGACCCCTCATAATAGTGTTACTTATATAAAATAAGTAAAGAATCAAATTCAGGATCAGACCCTTACTTCTTTAACTTGGACCAATCCAAATTAATATTGGTATTATTAGTTCTAAACTAATGCTGTATGTAGCAGCGGGTTTGTACTTTGTATCTCCTCAAATCTTTAAGATTAATGTGTTGTTCATGTTAAATTAAACTTTAAATGTTTGTTCATCAGTTATATTTTGGGGAGAAATGAAAAAAATAATCGGCTTTAGATCCATCTCATCATATATTTTATGGCTCTTAAGTTTTGCATTAACTTTTTTTACATCCAAAACTGAACTTGCAAATAATAATATACTTGACCTTCCAAACTCAAAAAATAATTAAATGAAATTGCAACGTAGGAACCTCTGCTCAAATTTTAGGGTCACCATCACTTTAGTCCCGAGGTGTGTACATCTAACTTAACTCACTTTTACTTTATTTTATGGACAAAAGTGGTGGAGTGGTCCCTTATACTTTTTTTGTCCAGAAAAAGAAAGCCATAGCCCCTAGGGGAGTTTGGTGGTAAATGAGGAATAATGTAAGTAATTTTAGATGACTTGTTTATCTAAGGTAGAGCAATGATATGTAAGGATATGTTTGGAAGGATAGGAACAAGGGAGTAAAATGACAAAATATTCCAAAAGTGTATCTATGAGTTATTTTAGAGATAGGGTAGAATTGAAAGGAAAAGAGTTATCTGCCACTCAAAATCTTGAATGTCACTCCAATTTATGAAGATCAACAAGGGAATGTAATGAACACCACTCATTCAACAAGACAACAACTAAACCATGAAGTAACATATTCGTATTGGGAAATTCACAACCAAATTTAAGTAAATGAATCATACTAAGAATTTTAAAAAGTAAACAAACACACATAGTACATAAATGTCTCAATTATATAAAATATGATACAATATTTATTTAGAGTATAATATATATACAGTATAAAGATTTATATACAATCAATATATCATTTATCATTTATTTGTATTACTTTTTTTAAAGAATCAATTATGATAAAATATAAATAGTAGATAATAAATGACAATATATAAAACTCATACATTATCTTTGCATACATTTTTTTCTCATTTATCTATCTCACTATGAAAAAAACAACACTCTATCCCACCCAACAAGAACAAAATTCAAAGTCTCTCTAATCTTTCACTAAGAATAATTTAGTCTCACACTATTGGTAAATATCAACTATCTCGCTTACATTGTATGTGCATTGCTCTTTCACATGCTTCTCAAATGCTAATGTAATAGAATCCTTCAGGTTTTAAGGATATCAATACAATAATAGCGTGCTAAAAGGACATTGCATCGACGTGTGTTTTGTATTTGGTCCTTGTAATATTTTGACATTTTGAATTTGATCCTCGTAATGAGTTTTGTATTTGGCATCTTCACATAAACACTTAATAGACTTTAGCAAATGACAAATACTAAAATCAAAATAAACAAGTTTATGGGGATATTTCTATTCATACAACATATCAACATGCACACAAATTTCAATGGAAAAACAATGACACAAGCCTAATTACATATTCCAAGAGTATAATTTGAATTACCCCCATTTCCACAAAATATATAGTATGAGAGGGATGAATAAGATTTAGGTGGGCATGTCTAAAGTGAATTTTAGGTAGAATCAGCATTACTTACAACATGCAAAAAATACATTAGGAAAAAGAATATGCTGCCAAAATGATGCCACATAAAATTTATGCAAATTATCATCATCATCAGCAGACAAGTGAATTGTCCCAAACTGAAATATGCAAGTCCTAGATAGATCTATTGATTTGAAAGGACAACAAGCATAGGCATTTAGGAAAGTTCTTCTGCATTGAACTTGGTCCAAGCTTCCTGTAAGATTAGAAGAATAAATATATAAAATGATATAGTCATTGTATTTCAATAAAAGTAATTAGGGGGAACTGGGAAAAAATGTCAAATATTTTAAGGTTATCACTTATCAATGTTTTCTTTTTCCCTTTTCTTTCTTTTAAAGAAAATATTTAGCATCCAACACCTGAGTTCTCTAGAGCAGTAGAAAGGAAGATTAACATTTTCATATATTAAAGAGATAAGTTATTTCCTACAGTTACTAAAATCATGACATGTGTTAGATTTAATTATTATCTACAAAAATATTTCTAAAATTAAAAATCAATACATACGTCATACTTTTAGTGGCAGGAGGGGATAAGTTATCTTCCAGTATGAAGAGATACTTTATTCTCTTAAATTTTACGTAGACTTGCAATAGAATGAAAAAACATAGATGTTGAAGAATTTGAGACAATTAAGATTATTTGAGAAGGGATAAAAGGGGTATGAGGACTCTAGGTGAAGTATATAATGAGAAAGTACCTTAAGGATATCAAAAACCTTCTCTGCAGTATATTTCTGTTCAAGAGTAGCACCTTTCTGTTGGACTTTATCAGGGTGAATACATAATGTTGCTTTTCTATAAACTTTTTTAACTGAAGTTGAAGTAATCATATCTGTCAGAGACACTGGCTGCCACCCACATTCTGGCCAAAGAACCTGCAAATCATTTCAAAGGTAAGAAAAAGGTCATGGAATAAAAGAAATTTGTTTTAGAGATACAAAAATGTAGCATATAAAAAACTAATGAATTACAGAATTATTCATCACTAAAAGGAAACAGAATACACATGAGAGTGTATCTCAGTTGCCTGTTAAAGCTAACAAATCTACCTTAGCATTTGGAACTTCCCAGCAGGGACAAACCCGAAAATTTTAGGTTGTGGGGGCGATACAAATATAAATTTATAGTATAAAAAATGTAATATTTTTTTTATAAATATGTAATTACTAATGTGTATTAAGGATTACTAAACCCTTAACAAAATATAAATTACATACAGAAATCTTATAATAATAGCATTTGTGTATCACAATAATAACTGAGGTAAAACTATACAAGTATTTGCTTTGTACTAGGCTTTGAAATAAACAAATATTTGAAAGTTTGTGGGGGGAAATGCCCCCACTCTTCTCCTCCTGGACTATCCCTGCTTCCCAGCATACTTCAAATTAAAAGGCTAAAGTTTGTATTATAACATTGATGATATCATGATCGGTGAAATATAAACCCTTCGATCTTCCCTACATCTGGCGAATACAAAATGAGAAATGCCAAAGCTAGCTGTGTCCCTATAGGTCCTGTAAATGACTGAGAGTTTTGGCAAGGGCACAAGGCCAAAGCCTCCACTTAACCAAAGTCATATACTAAACATGATGTGCTAAATAGCACAATCAACAATACCTTTAATTTCAAATAGTTACTTATAATTTTGAACCCTTTACCAAAAGAAACTTATGCTCAGATTTGACAGGTGTATATGGAGTTTACATAGCTTTCAGATTCAGTAAACATAAGACAATTTAAAAACACACAAAATAAATAAAACATTTGATAAGACTAGAGTCGCAACTGGCAAGACACATTGATTGAGAAATCAAGTTCATCTAAATAATTTCATCTAAAATGGCAAACTGTTTCTTCATTTTCCATCTGTTGATATTTTAGGCTGGACTGAATCGTTCTGCCCTAGAATTCCAAGTGACAGCTATTCGCAGCCGTGGTTATAAATGACTCTGCCATATAAACAAGGCCAAAAGACCTGATGTTTCCATTTCCATTGGTGAAATTATACTTTCTTTCGGGATAGTTGCTAAGAATGCTAATCAAACTACGGAGCTAAAGAGTTATGTTCAAGAGCCCTAAGTTAAATGAAGTATTAACAATTAACATCAGTCATGGTAAAAGAGCATACATATTGCAATGTTGATAGCAATGCCCGCATGTTGCCTTCTTTCCCTGCAGCCCAACGCTTTATCTGAGCATTCGCAATATCAGCAATTCTCTGCCAAATTAAAATCAAATCTTAAACTTAGATAATCTGGCAAATGCATAAAATAAAAACCAAAAAATTTATGCAGAATTATAAATTGATAATGCTTGGAAATAAATCAAAATCCAAATAAAAACACCATAAAAGCTTACATGTCTCTCTTCTTGCTCCATCTTTGTTTGAAGGTCACGCTGGTTCATATCAGCAACTGCTTTTAACTGGAATATGACAGTCAGCAGAGTGAAAATTTGTCCCATGAAAAATTGTTTCAATAACGCATGAAATCCAAGGATAAACAAGGTCAATGTCCAGTATGAACTATGAAGATGCATATGTGCTATAAGTTGAAGAATAAGAAGTATAACAAAAATATCCTATATGGGTTTGTCTAAGAAACATTACGCTAAAGATTGACAATCATATCAATTCAGAATATACAATATATAATGAAAAATGATAAGAAAGAATCTATAAAAAGATGATGTGTTTGCATTGATGACCCCCTTTCCCTTATTAACAGAAATTTGGAAAATTGACAGGACAATACACACCGCTCGCTCTTGTGTTCTCTGATGACGTCCCAATCTTGCTTTTCGTCTCTCTTCGTTTTCCCCTTCAACTTCCTTGAATTCAGATGATGGGGAACCTTTTGCACAAAAAAAATATACGTGAACAACAAAATCACTTCATAGTAATAAAAATTGATAAATTTAGGCAACTTACCACCGAAAATCAATGATAGGTCATCAAGAGATGTAGCCACGGAAGATTTCTTCACACTGGTTGATGATCCAGACGGCACCCTTTGTGATGTCTCAGATCTCCCTTTTGTGTTCATTTGGTGATCAAACATATGATCCTAAGCAATGAATCGGCAAAAAAACACTGAATATGGTCTTTTGGTTTGAAAGAATCATTTGAGCTTATTATATTAATAACTTTTACCATAGGTGCAGCCCTGGACTTCGGCGCACTACTTGATCGAGCACTCATGCCAAAGAAAGATTCAAGATCACCCATGTCATTTGGTTTATCCACTCTTGCAGCTGGAGATCCTTTACCTCTGTTTGTCTTAGCTGGTGAGTTTTGTTTAATCTCACTAGTATTAACATTGGCCTTTCTACTACCATTATTCTGCACCCGGCCCATGGCAAAGTTCTCAAGCTCATCTATTGAAGACACATTTGAATTGTTAACTGCATAGAAAATAATCATAAAATCAATTCGTAAATCCAATTATAGAGAAGGTGGTTATTCATGTATTTTAGCTAAAACAATCAAAAGAACCTCTATTTGAGTTTGAAACATTCGTTGGTTTAGGTGGAGGCCTCAATGATGGAGTGGTACTACTACTGGAGCTGCCTCTTGTACCTTGGGAATTATTGAACTTACTTATCTGTCCCAGCGAGTCCAAATCTGAAGATGATGTGCTAGAAGCGGTTTCAAATATTAGAAATGGATCATCTTGAGAGGTGGCAGTTGGTTTATGAGGCTTATTTATCCCAATACTTGCTTTACTGAAAAAAATAATTGACACATTAAGAGAAAGTGAGACATAATAGATGGATGATACCTAGTTACCTACCAACAAAAAATGGGTAGAGAAGATGTATGCACTGATTTTTAATTCAAGATAAACAACTTTCTTTTGGGTACTACCAAGGTTATCCCCTCACCCTTTTGGGTAAGGAACTAATCCATTTCGGGGTGTGTGGCTGTCCCTCCCAATAAGTATCGCTTCTAGGAATTGAACTCTTGACCTTTTGGTCAGAATCCAGTAGGGCCTTACACCACTAGACCAACACCTTGTTACTAAGTTAAACAACTTAAATCACTTGCAAGTAGAAAATTTTCTAACAAGGTAGATTATAATAAGAAAATTATTAGGAAGATCAAACAAAAAAACATGTGAATAATATTGATATCGACCTTAGCTTGAACACTTAATGTATTTTACAAAAAATATATGTTAATTGCAAGGAACAATGACTTGGTTCAAGTCCAGGATGAATCAGTATACATACCCATAAATAAAGGACATGCATTCAAATTTCTATATTTGGTGTATTTTATAAAACAGCATTTTGGTCCCTTAACTAGAAGGGACATGATGGAACATTTTCCACATGTCAAAGGGGACACATATTTTACACCATGAGATAGCATGCAGTAGTATTTTATGGCATTATAAGAAAGTTAATTAATCCAACAAATTCAGAAGGTAAAAAATTTACACCTCAAAATATAGATATAATACCAATTTGGAACATTAATCCTAATTTATACTAACCTCAAACACCCTGAGCATAATGAACATTAATCCTAACGTTGGTCTAGTGGTGTCAGGGTTTGATTTCTTACCCATAGGTTAGTACCCAAAAAAACCCTTAGCATAATGAAGAATTAAATACAGGAATTAAATAGAAAGCTTCATACCCATTATTTGAAGGACTTGTTCCATTAAATCCAGGTATCAAGTCATCAAAATCAGGTGTTTTTTTCTGATTCAAACTTTTAGCACCATTTGCATTAAACCCACCAATCTTATCTAATAGATCATCAACACCAACACTTTTCTTAGGAAATCCACCAAATATATCATCCCCAAAATCAAATGAACCACCCTTATTGGAGTTCGATTTAATGCTTCCACCACCAAAGATATCATCAATGCCATCAAAATGATGTGGGTTTTTATTGCTGCTTGGAAAAGAATTGAAATTGAAATCAAAATTTGAATTTTGATGAAATCTGGACCCGTTTAGGGAAGTTTTGGGGTTTAGACCGGAATTGGAATTGGATCGTTTGGATGAAGCCATTGGAGCTGATTTTCCTTGCGGCTTCAACCCAAACCTTTGGGTCAACACACCAAACTCGTCCATTTGAAGAAAAAATGAATGAATGCAATAGAAAAATGAGGTTAATTGTGTGAAGGAAGGAAAGAGATGAGAGAGTTTTGAATTGAATGGGGGAAAAGAATAAAATAAATTGAAAGGAGAGGGAAGGAAGAGAAAGGAAATTGGGAATGGAAGTAATTGGTTTGCTGGTGAGAATGGAAGAAAATGAGGGAATGGAAGGAATTGAGGGAATGTCGGAAGAAAGGAAAGAGGGGGAAGGAAAATAGGAGGTTGAAGGAAAATAAGGTGTGTGTTGACTTCACTTATTAGTGACACACCACTCACTACTCACCAAACACGCGCTTATTGCCAATCATTTTGCCTTTTTTATATGACTGCAATATTTGTATACATTTATTTCCCTTGTTTCATCCTCCACAACTCATTTATATTATTTTTATCAAAAAGTTAATAATAATAATAAATAAAAAGAAGGAATCAACTTATTCTCCATTTTAGCATTCAATTCTAAGTAAATTTATTGATTTAAATTAGTGAAGAAATCTAAATCATTAGATGTTTATATGATTGATGACTAGAATAAAAGTAAATGGATCCCTATTCAAAAATAAATAGTATATTATATATTGAAAGTATAAAAAACTATGTTAGTGCATATACAATTTTCTTCTTTTTATATTAGTCCCTCTCCATGTTCATACTTTCAAATTAAAATTTAAAAAACATACAATTTGCTCAATGAAAAGTAATGTTTTTTTACAATTTGGTTCTCCATTTTTTTTAAAACTAGTTTTGAAGATTTTTCTAAAATAAAAATAGATGAGTTGAGCGTTGAGTTCACAATACTGGTGATTCTATGATTGCTTATAACTTATAAGGGTTGTTACAGATTAGTTTAGTGAGGTTTCAAAACCATTAATGATATATTAATGTAATGAATATTAATTAGATTTAGAAACTAAACAATACCAGTTTTATATAGAAACTGATATTCTTCATGACGCAAGAAATAAGCTAACACTTAAAATTATTGAATTTATTGGAAATCAACCATTAGGTTTGGCTGTGTTTATTATCTATGTTATTAAACAGTAGGTTATTAAACGGTCAGTAATTAGTGAGTAAACTGGATATAGAGGTACAGTGATTTAACTGGTGGTTCAGTAATTAAATCGTGTGTCGGTTAAACTGGACATACTTGCTTATATTTATATATATATATATATAGTAAAATATATAAATAAATGACACAAGTTCACAACTCACTCTACAAAACAAATAAATTTGGAGTTTTAACATTTAACACCAAGAAGTCAAAATTGTCTCATATCGAGATTATATTTTTGCACAAAATTCTATCTTCAGACAGTACTCCAAGATTACACAAATGTCACTAAGATTACACACGAATGTTAGGAACCAAAATATGTAATTTAAGTATGCATTGGAAGCATGTGCCTTGAAGTGTTGAAGAATGGTTTGAAATATTGGTCACGAGTTTTTAAGTTTTTTTTTTAAAATATGTGTATAAACTAGTCGGTTTAGTCAAATACTGGCCGATTCACCGATTTTGGCTGGTTTTTTATTGGTTTTGATAATTGGTCGGTTCAACAATTGTACCATATTAGTTATGAGTCCGGTTCACCGATTTTCCGGTCGAACTAACCAATACGATACGATTTTTACATTGTTCTAGATCATACAATACTTTTTTTCCATAGGACACGATAAAGTAAGAATGAAAACTAAATAAATGTGTAAAACAAAGGACAAGTTTTTATTGGTTTAAAGTCTTAGACACACAAAAAATGTTCAATCGATATGTTAATAAGCAAAAAAATTATTTTGTCTAGAATGTTGTTAACTCAACAACCATTATATTTGAAGGATGAAGCACAGAAAAACTTAAATGTCCAACATAGAATTTTTTTACTTAAAGAAAGAATCTAATAATTTTGTCTACAAAGGACATTTGTGAGAAGATTTATTATTCTTAATGTACTTTATGACAGAAGAAAGAAGAACTCTATGATAGTGTTGATTGGGGGTTTGTTTAACATACACTAATTGGACTTAGATTCCCACCAAAGTTTATTAGCTGGATCATGGAATGCCTAACTACCACAACCTGTACAATTTGCAATCATGACTAGTTTTTAAGATTTCTCCATGGCTGCTGAATTGCATGCTAATCAACAGAATTTTCAACTTTATTTTGGTGGAATCACATCTGAATTACAACAATAGCTAATACAGGTAACCAGATTTGAATTGGGACAGTTTCCTATCAGATATTTAGAAGTTCCAATAGCTCCAACTAAGTGGGCTCATACTCATTGTCTAGTAGTGGTTGATAAAATTGGAGAAATAATTAAATTTTGGACTTCAAGACATTTATAACAGAGGAAAAATGTTTATACTGACATTGTAAAATATTTTTACGCTATTATTATATCATCCACCATTTATATATGATCATTGTTAACTTTTGAATATAAGTAATATAAATGTACTAACTGTTATAAATTTTTACATTGACTGAGCATAAATATTAAACTCTTTATGGCTGCTAAATGCAGTCCTTATGTCTATTCATAGCTACTATATTCTTGCTACCTCAAAAGGTAATTGAGGACATTGATAGGCTATGCATGAATTCTCTGTGGAGTATCAAGGAGAATGGACAATATTATCCACTTACTAGACAGGCAAAAACATTTCACAAAAAGGTGTATGGTGATCTAAACATCAAGCATCTGAAGTTTTGGAATGAAGCAGCTTTGGCAAAGCAGATATGGGTTAATGCCAATAAAGAAGATGCAGCAATAGATATTATGGAGAGTAATAATTTTTCTACCTATGCTTTTGGTGATAAATATTCTTTACACTGTGTTGACCAAATTTTTTGGCAAACACCTTCATACCAAGAAATAGTTGTCAGTTTCCTTACCATGGTTTTTAGTCTAATAAAGGCTCCTTGACAAGAAGATCTATTTTCTCATGAAGAAATTTGAGAACATCCTCTCTTCCTTCCTTAATAAGCAACTGTCTTAACCTCCCAAATGTAGCACCTGATGGTCGAATTCCCTTCTCTATCATATCTTCCATCAAAACACAAGCTTCTGCAACATTGCCCTCTTGACACAACCCATTGATAAGGACTGAAAACGTGTGCATGCTTGGGACAAACCGTTTTGACTTCATAAACTTCCATATTTTCAAAGCCATCTCTAATTCATTTTTCTCACAGAACATTTTTATCATTACTGTGTAAGTGTCAGCATCTGGTTCGCATGACTTGATTAACTGCCGAAAGACTCTGAAAGCTCTGTCAGTCTGTCCCTGGCTAATCAAACCGCAAATCATAACATTGTAGGTCCTCGAATTAGGATTGATGCCATTGTTTTCCATCTCTTGTAAGACTCGATGCACATTTTTAAATCTGTTCGCTTTACAAAAAGCACCAATCAGAGCATTATATACCACAACATCTGCCTTGGTTCCATTCCTTTCCATCTTCAAGAATGTATCAATAGCATCATCAATCCGGTTTTCCACTCCATAAGTGTGAACCAGGACACTGTAAATGAAAGTTGTAGGTCTACAATTGTTAGCATCCATTTCATTCACAACCTCAACAGCTTCATCGACTCTACCTGCTTTGCAAAGAACATCAACCATTATGCCATAGGTCACAATGTCGGGGTCGCATCCCACATCAACCATCTCTCTAAAAATCTCTCTTGCTTTCGGAAGATTTGGATCCTTTCCCCACCCATCAAGCAGTATGCTATATGTTTTTGTGTCTGGGACAAAGCGATCCTTCATTTCCTCAAAGATCTCTTGAGCCTTCCTCACATTCTTGGACTTGCATAAAGCACTTAACAAACCATTAAACGCGGCAAGATTCGGTGATATGTCATATTTTTCCATGACATTGAATGTGTAAATGGCCTTGTCTACCTGCTGAGCCCTAGCATACTTCCGCATAATGATACAAAAGGTCTCCACATTTAGCATCCCGTTTTTCCTCATCGCATTAACAAGGTCCCACATGATTTTATACTGCCTTATCTTCGCTAGAGACTCAATCACCGAGTGATATGCCCTGATGCTGTGAGAATAGTTTCTCTGCTTCTCAGCCCAATCAAAGAACCGGAACGCCAACATGCCAGCATTCTCAAATCTTTTAAGTACATTTTCAACTAAATCCGGTGAAACTCTAACTCCAGTTTGATTAAGAGCAGTATCAAGTGTTGCTCCAGGACATGAAATCATAGCCTTACATACCATTTTAGTTGCATCTTCAACATCATGGACTAGCTCATTTGTACTATACATTTTGGCAAACAAGACCCATTTGCAGAATAGTACTTTTCTATGGTCGTAAATTTTCAGCATTGTTCAACCAAAGAAAGAACCACAACTAACCTGAATCACTGGAAAAATGAACAAATAAAAATAAATAAGTAAATAAAGGGTATCAATAATATATCATAATTGTTGCTAGCATTCAGGGTGAACTCGGAACATACATAACGGCGGCATTAGCATTCGAGGGTAAAAGGCAAACTTTACATAACAGGACAAGAGGGTAAAACTCTAACTAAATAGTAACTTAGGAGCCCACGGGTTAAAATTATGTCAAAACTCATAAGTCATAATAGAGACATAGGATAGAAAGGTTAAAGACACACAACATATTGATATATGAATTGCTATCATTCCAAATACCAGAAATTTTATAATTGCTATCACATTTGTTTTACAGTTTTGATTTCTGATAAAATAGATGACTCACATTTGATAAATTGGAAAATGGAAGATATCAACCCAATTCAAATAACTTCAATAATCAGACATTTAATCAAATATTCAGTGTGCACGAAAATCAGCTCAATTGGTTGAGTTGTGCGAAGGTGTTTGGAAGATTGATACTACCAAGGCACAAATTCAAAAACAAAAACAATCAATTCAATTATTACGCAGAAAGTAGAGAAGTGTAAACAACAACAACAAAAACAAATGCTGGATAAATCCATGAAACACAGGTGAAAGCAGAACATAAGAGAAAATGAGAGATACCTAGAAGCAGAAGAGTGTGAGTGATGAAAGAAGTAGGCTTTAAGAATTAGGAATAGTAACATAGTGAGGAGTTCATACTTCATACAAACAAAACAGAAGGCCTTGTTGGGTTTACACAGCCCAAAAAACACAGGCTTTATTATGCATCCTACTTCCTGAGTTCAGATTGTAACTCACAGGCTTACACACCGGTGTGATTTATTTCATTAGAACCATAGATATAGATATGTGATTAGGAATGTCAAACAGGCGGATTGGGGTCGGATTTATATATACTCAAATCCAAATCTGAAATTTAAAACTCGAATATAACTGTCAAAAATAAAAATATCATCCTCGAACCGGTTAGGTTTTAGGTAATCCAGAAAAAAAACTCGAAAATAATAAATGTACTAAAGAAAATATTATATTATTTTTTTCTAGTATTTATGTTTTCTTTTTTATTATTTCATTTATTTTATGTTTGAAGGTATATAAAGTAAAATTAGAAATTAAAAACAATGAGCATATGATAGAACTATCAATTTTAAATTGATTACAATACTTCAGAGTGGGTTCAGGGTGCTCTTTGCTATACCAAACTCAAACTTGAACCCAAAAATTAAACCCGGCTAAAACCTGAACCCAATTACATCGAACTTTCCCTGTTAAATTTGGATTGGGTTCGGACGGGTACTCACAGGTTCGATTTTCATTGTCATCCCTACAGGGCAGATTGAGGTTGGGTTTGTGCTTTCTCAATCTTGAACCTGAAATCCAAAACTCAAACTTGAATTGAGCGGGTTGAAAAAATTATACTATTCCTAAACCTACTTGGTTTCGGGTAATTCGAACCCGATAGAGCTTCGTATGAAACATGTATTTATTTGTATATGGGAGGGGATTTACTTACTCCACACATCTTAATTATTAATTTTAGGAAATTCAGTAATTTGAATTAGTAAGTATATCAAAATCATTAGATTTCCCTAAAATTTATGGCTAAAATGTAAAATAAATTTTTTAAATTTATTTATGTCTAATTAATATATATATATATATAT